>NW_024070187.1:107663242-107934940 GCF_014754425.2 Oryx dammah | reverse complement strand
GGGAGGGGGGTTCATGTTTGGGAACGCATGTACACCTGTGGTGGATTCATGTCAATCTATGCCAAAACCAATACAGAATTGTAAAGTAAAAATTAAAAATAAATAAATAAATTAAAAAAAAATACAAATAAATAAATAAAAATAACATGAATGGGTGGAAAAAAATAAAAAAAAAAAAATTAGAAAAATACCAGAGTACTGTGTGCAAAGTATTTTCTTAACAACGAAACCCTCTTATCAGATGAAGCAATGCATAGAATTTCAGTCATGATTATGATGTGGACACTTCTAATGATAGAAAGAAAAGGCTTCGCAGCATCACAGGTCTTCCACCATTCTAAGCACTTCATTTTTTAAAATTAGAATATAATTGCTTTACAAGGTCATGTTAGTTTCTGTTATACAACAACATGAATCAGCTGTAAGCATATATATATATATACACACACACATTTACATATATATGCTGTAAGTATATATGTATATGTATATGTATATATATATATATATATATATAATAAGTTGTAAGTTCAGTTCAGTCGCTCAGTCGTGTCTGACTCTTTGCAACCCCATGGATCACAGCACGCCTGGCTTCCCTGTCCATCACCAACTCCCAGAGCTTGCTCAAACTCATGTCCATCGAGTCCTAAGTAAGTAATAATAAGTGTATATATAAGTATATATAAGTAATCTGTAAGTATATATGTATATATACACATCTCCTCTCCCTCTTGAGCCTCCCTCCCACCCTCCATCCCAGCCCTCTAGGTCATCACAGAGGATCAAGCTGAGCTTCCTCTGCTATACAGCAGCTCCCCACTCACTATCTGTTTTACACATGGTGGTGTATATATTTCAATGCTACTCTCGCAATTCGTTCCATCCTCTCCACCCATTCTAAGTCTTGTCATTCTAAGCACTTTGAAATGTACTCACTCTTTGAATTCTCACACATTCCTATGAGGTAAGCATCATTATTATTATTTCTATTTATCAGATGAGTAACTGAGGCACACAGAGTTGAATTAACTTGCTTTAGGTCTCATAGCTAATAATCGGGATCACACCCAGCAAGCCCATGCTATCCACTGTCTTAAGTAACATGCCACGTTAGCTACAGTGGAGTTGGGAGACTGAGAGACCCACCCATCTGCCTCAGCAACCTTGAGATATCTCCAATAATCCAGTTCACCTCAGAGAACAATTGGGACAAACCTGAACTAAAAAAGACTGTAATGGCTCTTCTGAATCGAATTTCTACATGAAGGAATTCACATAAATGCAAAACTCAGAAGACTTTGGCTCTGTAGAGCAAAATGACCTTATCTCCTTCTTTAGCTGGACCGTGTCCCCTGGGAGGGGCCATTCCTCAGCAGAGAGAAGACTCTGAGCTGCCTACAGAGAAAACACATTGCCTGTGGCCTCGCTTTTCCCCCCAAGTTCTCCAGGAAAGAGAACTTGCCTCATAGAAAAATCTCTCTTCATTTTGGGGTCACAGGTTAACAAAGAGAAAAGGAGTGAAGGGAGGGAGGAAAGAAGGGAAGAAGAAAGGACACAAAGAAATAAGGAACAAAAAAGATACAATGACAGACAGATATAAAGAATAGGAAGTGATGCATGATTCTGAATGCTAAATGTCAACCCTCTCAGAGGGTGGCAAAGAGCAGACTTTAATCACGTAATACCCTTAACTAGAATAGTCCCCTAATTCTACTCTCTCTTCTGTCTTTTGCTAGAACTGGGAAGACACATGAGCCAAGGGTCTTAACAAGAATCCACACTTTATTCCAAAGCTGCCATATGCTAGGCTTGAAACCAAACTCTCTAGCATATGTGCCCACGAGCAACTGACTGTGAATGATTACACTGAAACATCCAGCACAGAACAGCTTTATGCATTTGTCTTCAGGAATTCCCAAAGCCTCTGTGGGCATCATAAATCCCACCATCTTGCCTTGGTCCTCTTTGGGCATTACTTCACTCAATTCATAGACCCTGGGGCTATAAATGCTTTAAACCCTCTAGGAGTTTCTCATAAATTAATATAACCCAGCAGCTTTACCAACAGTAAACAAACACACAAGAGAGAATAGAGCAGGATATGAGAGTTGAAGGGATTTCAGAGACCATAAAATGTAAGTTTCATTTTTCAGATGAGGAAATTAAGCCTCAAGGATAAAAAGTCACTAGGGTAGAAACTTGAAATTCTGATCACTATTCCATCATTTTGGGTTGAGTTTTTTTTGCTCTGTCATTATTCCACATGATATGTAAGTCTCTCCAGAGCATTCCATGTTTTCTTTAACCCTTGCCTTATACAGACTATAAGGCACATAGCCTATATATACTACTGTATATATCCTGCATATATCCTGTATATTTGTGTGTGTGTATATATATATATATATACATATCTTGCATATCTCCTATATAACCTGATATACAGACTCACAGATGAGATTCAGACCATGTTGCTGTCCAGCCCTATGTTCCATCTATTTTGAAATAGAACAAAATTTACAAGATGTTTATTTGGCCAGAGATAAATTTCATCACAGAGGAACCCTCAGTTCTTGCTGATCTTTGTATGTTGCAAGTTTTGCTGAAGGTCTAAGCATGCTTTCTCAGGATGAATAGGTAATTCCTCATGCTGTTGATTCCAGGATAGAATAGATGATCTCTGATGCCTGCCTCTGCTCAGTACACAGTTCTAGATAGAGCTGACTGTTCTCTCTCCTTGCTAGTTCCTCTTAACATTTCCACTCTCTCTTTTCTCTCTCTCTCTCTCCCTTCCTCCCTCATGTTCTTATCCTCTGTGCTTTATCTCTGTATCCACAAGTAGGCCTGAATGTCATTGTTTAGTCACTATGTCATGTCTGACTCTTTGTGACCCCATGGACTGCAGCATACCAGGCTTCCCTGCCCTTCACTATTTCAAATTCATGTCCATTGAGTTGGTGATGCCATCCAACCATCTCATTCTCTGCCCCCTTTCTCCTCCTGCCCTCAATCTTTCTCGGCATCAGGGTCTTTTCCAGTGAGTCAGCTCTTCACATCAGGTGGCCACAGTGTTAGAGCTTCAACTTCAACATCAGTCCTCCTAGTGAATATTCAGGGTTGGTTTCCTTTAGGATTGACTGGTTTGATATGAATATGCTGAAGTAAATATTTCAATACATAGTGGAGGGCAAGGCTCAACTTAGACCTTGAGCTTAAATTGCACCTCTAATCATCCTTTCCAGTTTTCTTTCTAAGGAAGTAGGGGCAACTGTGAAGAGTGCTGCTTACAGAGATAAATAATAGCATTTTTGGATTTTAACCATAGAATTGTACAAGTATCCATGAAATCTACTGATGTAATATCATCAAATTTTAAATAAATGCATACCTACATTCATAATAAATGGATAGCTCTTTTTCACAGTAGAATTCCAATTAATAAGTGAAGAAGGGAAAGGGGAAATCTAGACTCACCAGAAGGCAAACACCACAGTAAAAAACATCAGAGATAAGATGCGTGAGTTAGAGGAAGAGAATCTGAGGAGAAAGAGGACTTGCGTAATCTCAAAATATCTCACCCAAGATGTTTTTTCAACATCAAAAGAAAAGATAACAATTTTGCAGTGGGAAAGCTTGAGAGATGCCAAGTCAACCAAGTGATCAAGGTAATCAATCCTCATGATGAGCTATATTGACATCATGAACCCCTTGATATGGTCCATGGAAAACACTACATCATTTTCAGGGCATTCTTGGCAAAAACACATAACCACTCCAATGTCACAAAACCATTTCACAAATTCACATGGAGAGACATTCTGCAAAATAATGTATCAGTACTCTTTAGAAACGCCAAGGCCATGAAAGATGATGAAAGAATGGGAAACTTTAAAATTGGAGAGATCTAACGGGGAAGGAAGTGGTGCCCCACTCTTGCCTGGCACTCACAGTACTCTTGCCTGGAAAATCCCATGGATGGAGGAGCCTGGTAGGCTGCAGTCCATGGGGTCGCTAAGAGTTGGACATGTCTGAGAGACTTCACTTTCGCTTTTCACTTTCATGCATTGGAGAAGGAAATGGCAACCCACTCCAGTGTTCTTGCCTGGAGAATCCCAGGACGGGGGAGCCTGGTGGGCTGCCGTCTATGAGGCTGCACAGAGTCGGACATGACAGAAGCGACTTAGCAGCAGCAGCAGCAACAGATATTAACAACTAAATGCGATGTAGAATCTTGAATTGGATCTTAGAAGAATGATATTGAAAAATTTGGTGAATTTTAAGGAAACTCTATAATTTAGTTAATAATATTGTACCAATGTTAACTCCCTGGTTTCGATAATTGAACTATAGTTATATACTTATATAAGACATTAACATTGTTAATACCTGGTAAGGCATACAAGGAAATTCTTTGTACTATTTTTGAAACTTTTTTCTAAGTCTAAAATTCAAAGTTAAATATTTTTAAGAGTATTCTACTTTGATTTTCATCCTGTCCTTGTACCTTGCATGTGTCTTCTAGAAGTATTACTGTCCTTGGTCATCATACTAAGAAAATACTAACTAGTTGCAATACTGATTTCTTGGAGATTTCATAGCAAACTTGACAGGAAGGTTTAATTCTAATTATTTAACCCAAACTACTATGTATAGATGCCATGAAGGAAGATCAAACAAATAATGGGATTTATATTTAATACATGCCTCTCGAAGCCTCAGTTTCTTATGATTGTGGTAAAAGCAATGCTTATAGAGAGAAGAGAAAGAATTCAGTCTTCACAAATCTGTTGTATTTTGCAGTTAGATGTCCCTCATGACATTTATTTGCCTTTATAATACATTCGTTGTTTATTCCTTAAGCTCATAGTTTTTGTTGTATCTTGATTTCCATAGCAACAATCTTTACCAATAATAAGATTTTCCAGGAATGTGATCCTTATGGTTGGCAAGAGTTATATTTCCAGAAAGATGGAGTAACACATGCAGCTGGGCTGTTTCTACAGTAAACTACATTTAGGATCATGTTGTAAAAAGAGGTGTGCATAATGGGAACTGTACTTCCGTTTCTTAGAAAAAGGCCAAAGATTATCCTACAAGGACAGACAAACTCTTGATAACTATTATTCACTGAGTGTCTTCTGGATGCTTGATACCTGACCTATATTATCATAATTAATTTCATGTCAGAACTTTGAGATAGCTATCATTATACTCATTTTTAAAAATGAGAAAACTGATATTCAGTCTAATAGGTAGTGGGAACCAATAGTCAGATCCTGATTCCTCTGCCTCCAAACCACACAAGTCTCTTCCTCATAACAGGAAGTCCAAGACATCAAAAGTCTATTATCTTTAGCTAGAAAGTCAAGATGCCTTAGCCAGGTGAATGCCTGAAAAATACACAGAGACTTTTTGTCTGAGAGTATTGATGATGTTGTTTGTGCTGGCTGTGTCCGAATTATCTGAGCACTTGCTTTTATCCAGCTGATATCACAAGGAACAGTTCTGCTTCCTGTTCAAAAAATCCTAAGGGCATCAGGAAGGCAAACTTAACAAGCCCTCCTTGGGCACCTTCCAGAGGAGTTGCCATTTACCCCGAGTCTTGAGAAAAGAGTTCTACAGCCAGACAAGTGTGGGAACCACATTCCAAGCCGAGAAAACAACACACACAAAGATACAAAGGCATAACTGGGGAGAACTGCACGTAGACAGTATAGACCAAATGAAGGGACTCACGTGGTGCCTACATGCAAGAAACATAGAGTTCAGTCACTGTTGATATCTGTAGAGAACCCGCAATCTCACCAGAGAGACCCAACCTCTAAACAGGAAGCTGGTGAGTTTTCAAAAGAATAGCAAAAACTCATCTCTCGCTACCCTGTAAAATGCCCCTCAAGCATCTGACCCTCTCCTCGCTGTTTTCTACATCTCTGGCATATGCGTGTGTGCTGAGTCGCTTCAGTCGTATCTGACTCTCCGCAACTGTATGGACCGCAGCCTTTCAGGCTCTCTGTCATGGGATTCTCCAGGCAAGAATACTGCAGTGGGGAGCCATTCCCCACCCCAGGGACATCTCTAGCACATTACTGCCTAATTTGAAAAAAATAAGAGCACCAAAGGCTGTCTACTTTCAATATTTATTCGGTCAAAAACCTAATGGTATACCTTTTATTTTTTTAGTGAAGATCGCACATGCATCTGTTATTCTTTTTTCTGTTGTGCCGGGTGTTCGTTGCTGTGAGCAGGCTTTCTCTAGCTGCGGCCAGGTGGGGCTGCTCTTCTGGTGGAGGGTGGTCTTCTGGTTGTGGGGTGTCCCTCGTTGCAGAGCACAGGCTCTAGGCACCCAGACTCAATAGCTGCTGCATGTGGGCTCCAAGTCAGTGGGCTTCAGTAGTTGTGGCAAATGGGCTTTGTTGCCCCATGGCATGTAGACTCTTCCTGGACCAGGGATCGAACCCATTTCCCCTGCACTGGCAAGCGGATTCTTATCCTCTGTATGACCAAGTGAAAGTGACAGTGAAAGTTGCTCAGTCGTGCCGGACTCTTTGCAACCCCCCATGGATTATACAGTCCATGAAATTCTCCAGACCAGAATAATGGAGTGGGTAGCCATTCCCTTCTCCAGGGGATCTTTCCAACCCAGTGATCGAACCCAGGTCTCCCCCAGGGAAGTCCTAAAGCTGTTATTTTTGCTAACCAACTTCCTTGATCTAGGAGCCTGATTCAAGTGAAAGGATTTGCCATTTTTACTCTGAAAACTCTACCCCAGCACCTCACTCATGTGTTATGTCACCTTGAGCAATGACAGAACAAATACAGAACAGTAGGAAGCGGAGCTGCTGTTCGTCTTTAGCTATGTGTCTGAAGCATTGACCATATTCAGTGAATATTTACTGGATGCCCACTCTGCATCAGTGCTCACAGGTTCAGAGGAATCATCTTATTTAATCTTCACAACCACTCCAAAAGGAATATTCTAGATTTACTGTCTTCAGTTTAGAAGAAGAAAGTGAGGCAAAAAAAAAAAAAAAAAAGATTAAGTAAGCTGTCTAAGAACATCAATAAGCAAGCAGCAGAACCAAGAATTTACCTGAACTATATCTGACAACATGCAGCATCACGTATATCTGTCTGAAAGCCTTGAATGATTATCCTAGGTCTGAGGCATGACCCTGGACTCTGCAGACTGCCCTAGTTCTAGGTGAAATTGAGGCTGACTGTCATAAATCTACCATACTCTAACCCCCATACAAATTTTAATATGAGTACTCTTAACTTCCTTTTAAAGAAACGTGTGATCAGTCAGGAGCAGGCATGGACATTTGGAGCTTTCATAAAAAAAAAAAAGAATGAGGTGCTCTAATGGGACATCTTCCCAATACAAAGAGGCCATCTGGCTAGTGGCACAAACCCGCTGGGACCCAGGCATCACTGCACGCTGGCAAAGAAAGCGAGAGCTCATGTCCCCAAGGCTATCACAGGAGGAACACTGTGGGGAAGGAAAGTGAACGTGGGACAAAGGAAACATTTCAAGTGAAATGCTTCAATTCTATCTGCCTTTTACTTTACTCTCCTGCACACCTGTGGTGCTAAGGACTTAAAGAGTTCAAATAACTTGCCCAAGAAACACACAGTTAATATGTAACAGAACAAGTGCTCCCAAAAGCCTTCTATTTCCTTGTCTGTTGCTATAATATCAGAATTGTCCTGCCTTTCATCTGATGCTTGCAACCTCTCGGGAAAGCTGAGAGGAGGCTCAGAAGCCATTCTGTTATGAGTAAGTCCTAGCGTGCTTCGAACCTCATTTTCTCTCACCTCTTCCCTCTCGTAATAGGGACATAATCCCTCCTTCTAATGGGTTTGAGGAGCTTAAATTAAGTGATAGATGTATTAGCATGATGAAGAACACAGGGCAACCCCAAGACACAAAAAAACTCAAATTGATGTTTGGATTCTGATAGAGCCATATATCCCTCATTGGTATACATCTTGGAAAAAGAATAAGAGTGAGATTAGAAAAGTAAGGAGGAAAAAGAGGATCGAAATTAGGAAAAAAAAATAGCAAGGAAAGGAGGAAGGAGAAAAAGTACGTGCATTGACCAAGGAGCACCCAACCAGCTGAAGCTCTCCCAAAACCTCTCTTCCTCCTTCTCCACATCCTTACACTCTCTTCTCCTCTCTGGGATAAATCTAAAACCTGCTCTCTAGGGAGTTCCAGGAGCTATCTTTACTCATTGCATGAAATAGTTAAATAAAGCCTTGTTGAAATAATGGTTGAGCAAAGGTTTGGAAAATATGGGATATACTTTGAAAATTTATAGTTTGTAAAAAAGAAGAATGGGCCAGAACTAGGGTTACTTGAAGCCAGACTATGTAACAGCACTGTGAAAGACTGTATTCATCAGAGTTCTCAGTTACAAAGAGTAGAATCTGACTCTGGTTGATTAAAGTAGAAAATAAACTTATTAAAAAGCTATTGGGAAGATCATAGACTTGCCAGGAGTCTGGACAACCAAAGTTTGAAAATGAACAAGAACAAAAGATGGCAGCTCTCATCACTGCCACCAGAATTCTGGTGAGTGAGAATCTTCTGGTTAATGAGGAAGCCACGTAGGCTTGGCAAGAGACATTTAAAGATCAGGGAAAGTAGATTATCAAGTTCAGACAGTTCTCTTCTCCTTTGGCAGAGATTGGAACCGAAAATGACAGCTCCCATAGTGTGACCTCTTTTATGTTCTAAAGGAAAGGTCACAAAGCTCCAGCTGGGAAATCAGAAGCCTTCAATTGCAAGTGCATTGTGGCCACTAACCGTTTGGCTGGTGACCCTGAGAATCACATAAACTCGGTCCTGTCCAAGTTCTGCATTTTCTAGGTCGTGATAGTAACCCCCAACCTATCCTTGCACAGGGCTGCTGTGAGAAGTAAATGGGAAGAAAGATATGAATGGTCTTGAAAAGTCTTAAGTCTCTGCAAAATGCTAAGAGTCTTCCTCATGATCATTAATTTTTTAAATTATTACTAGAAAGTAATATTGTTGTTGCTGTTGTTTCGTCACTAAGTCCTGTCCAACTCTCTGCCACTCCAAAGGACAACAGCATGCCGGGCTCCTCTGTCTTCCCCTGTCTCCCAGAGTTTGCTCAAATTCATGTTCATTGAGTCAGTGATGTTATCCAACCATTTCATCCTCAGTCACCCCCTTCTTTCTTTGCCTTCAATCTTTCCCAGCATCAGGGTCTTTTCCAGTGAGTCAGCTCTTTGCATCAGGTGGTCAAAGTATTGGAGCTTCAGCTACAGCATCAGTCCTTCTTTACCAGACACATCCACAACTGAGCATCATTTCTGCTTTGGCCCAGCCACTTCATTCTTTCTGGAGCTGCTAGGAATTACCTCCTACTCTTCATATTGGACGCTTTCCAACTTAGAGGGCCCACCATCCAGCGTCATATCTTTTTGCTTTTTCATGCTTCTCATGAGGTTCTCACAGCAAAAATATTAGAGTAGTTTGCCATTCCCTCCTCTGGTGGACCACATTTTGTCAGAACTCTCCACCATGACTTGTCCATCTTGAGTGGCCCTGAATGGCATGGCTCATAGTTTCACTGATTCCTGCAAGCCCTTTTGCCACAACAAGACTGTGACCCATGAAGGGGAGAAGGTGATATAGCACATGTCAAAAGCAGTCTCAAGGACAGTCACCCCAGGGTCAAACGACGGCTCCACCTCTTACCAACCTGGCGGCCTTGGAAAAGCCTCGTTAACTTTTTGAGCCTTAGTTTCTTCATTTAGTAGGTGGGGAGAAGATGACCTTTTCCACAAAATTAGCAGAAAGATCAAAAGAGATATTACATGTGATGTGAAGTGCCTGGGACTCAAAAAAAGGAAAAAAAAAGTAGTAGACATTATTAATCAAAATATGCATTTGTAATAGTAATAAGAATAGATCAAGCTTCATCTTCCCCTAGTTACTACTAATCCTCTCATCACCTATGGAAATTGATTACATTTGATTCTAGAACATCTCTTGAATTATTGTTTGGAACTAATACTCATTTTTTTAATTTATATTTTGTTGCTGTTGTTGTCATGGACTTATCATCTCTTAGAGTTCTGTTTGACAGGATTGATTTTCACCACAACCAAGAAAGCTAAAAAGCCTTCAAGAATCCTTGCCCTCCTTCTGTATCCATCACAGCAAGTAAAGGGTTACTAGGGATTGGAGACTTGCTGAAGCATAAGGCATCCGACCTTGTCAGGAACCCTCGGGCTTTTGCCAGCACTTCTGCTGGTCTCTGCACACAGCCCTCCATGGAAAAGTACTGCCGAGACTCTATGAATTATTAATCTCACCATGACATCAAATACCCAGTAGATAAAAGGAACCAGTGGCCTCCACAATGAGATTCTCAGAGAAAGACTTCAAGAGTCTGTGATATCCTTTTGACCACAATCAAGACTTTTTCTGCTCCCCCCTGGGGAAGAGGACAACCTCCCTTATTTTCAGCTGCATCATACACATAACTCGAGAGCCATGAACTGCTATAAAATACAGCTGATTCCTTTGTGGGGCTGATCTAACCCTGTTTTCAGTTGATGATGCCACATCAACTTTAAATATTTCTGTTTTGAGTTCAAGAGAACTGGAGCATAAGAAGGGACGCAAGGTCTTTCCAGTTGTCTGTTTTCCCTTCAAGGACCAGTTGCTGGATCCAACCAGATCGAAGTTGCCAGAGAATAGAAAATGATTGACATATGGAAAATTCCAGTGGTAAACGTCCGTAGGTCATATTCCATGTTAATCAACAGGGCTTTCAGCCAAGTTCTTAGTAAAGCTAACCTTTGAAAGAATGCATTTGTTTTTTTTTTAAGTCAGAGAGAAAAAATGGCAGGACAGAAAGATCGTGGCTCAAGAAATTTGAGCTCTGTAGCCTTGAGCTTTCTTTCCAAAGCATTTAGTAAGCATAGGTACTCTGGAGTATACAGACATCCCCACCAGTGAAAAGCACCTACCACTTACAATAATGCCAAGTGCATATCAGATTCTGCTAGGTGGTTCACTCATAATGTCTAATTTATCCTCACAACAACCAAAAGATATAGGGTTTCTGACCCTTTTGCTTTTGAGGAAACTGATGTTTAATAATAAGACATGCAATGACTAGAATCAGCAGAGTTGAAATTTAAACCTAGATTCATTTGAATCTAGACATCCTTAAGAAACATAATTTAGCAGGAGAGCCTGACTGCTAGTGCCCAAACAATACACAATTAGCAAGACAGAATTAAATCTGCAACAGCTAGAGAGTATCTAAAACTGTAGGGAGGGGATAGAGTGAACAACTGCTCTGGTTTTTCCAAGACTGATGAGTCTCACAGGTTGCAAAAATTTCAGTGCTAAAGCTGGAGCCATCTGGGATAAACCAAGATAATTAACCACTCCAGATGTAGAGGATCTGGTACTAAAGGACAGCTTGTACCCAGGTGAGAGGTTTGACCTTTGTCCTGTAAAGAACAAGGTGACTGACACAGACACATGTCTGTTTTGAAAGGGGAGGGAGACAGAGAGATAATTCTGGCTGCTGAGTGTATAATGATTAGAGATGATGAGAGCTGTGGGCTTGAAAAAGAAGGAAAACTAGGAGAAGGGTAGGAAGAGGTAGGAAGTGAAAAAATGGCATTTCCTTTTAGCTGGAACACTTCAATTCTAAGATTAGACTTTTCAAACAATGAAATCTAATCTCCTCAAAACAGAAGTCTACATGATATACTGACTAAATAGACTAGAACATTTTGGTCTATAATTCCATACTTTCTTGTTATGGGTTGAAGTATGTTCTCCACCATCCTCAGTTCAGTTCAGTCGCTCAATCGTGTCTGACTCTTTGCAACCCCATGAATAACAGCACACCAGTCCTCCTTATCCAACACCAACTCCCGGAGTTCACTCATACTCATGTCCATCGGGTCGGTGATGCCATCCAGCCATCTCATCCTCTGTCATCCCCTTCTCTTCCTGCCCCCAATCCCTCCCAACATCAGGGTCTTTTCCAACGAGTCAACTCTTCACATGAGGTGGGCAAAGTATTGGAGTTTCAGCCTCAGCATTAGTGTTTCCAATGAACACCCAGGACTGATCTCCTTTAGGATGGACTGATTGGATCTCCCTGCAGTCCAAGGGATTCACAAGAGTCTTCTCCAGCACCATAGTTCAAAAGCATCAATTCTTCAATGCTCAGATTTCTTCACAGTCCAACTCTCACATCCATACCTCCCTTTAAAAATTGAAGTCCTAACCCCTAGTACCTGAGATTGTGACATTATTTGGAAACAGGGTTGACTCACTGTGCATATAATTAGTTAAGATAGGGTCATATAGGCATAGGGTGGACCTCTAGTCCAATATGACTAGGTCCTCATAAGAAGACAAGATACAGGGAGGTTGTGATGACAAAGTAGACGTTGGAATTACACAGCTGCTAGTCGAAGATGGTCCACAAACCCCCCAAAGCTAAGAAGAAGCAGGAAAAGAGTCCCCTACATGTTCCAAAGGGAACCTGGCTCTGCTGACACCTTGACTTAGACAGACCTTCTGGCCTCTACAACTGTGAGACCATTTTTTTCCTTTTAAGACACCCATTCTGTGGTACTTTGGTACAACATTCCTAGGACACTCAGTCATGACTGGCTCTTGGCAATCCCATGGACTATATATCCCACCAGGCTCCTCTGTCCATGGAATTTTCCCAGCAAGAATACTCGAATGAGTAGCCATTCCCGTCTCCAGGGGTTCTTCCTGACCAAGGGATCAAGCCTGGATCTTCTGCATTGCAGGTGGATTTTTCACCATCTGAGCCACCAGGGAATCCCCAGGAAAGTAATCCAGTAGCCCAAATATGTACAGACTTTGTTTTACCAGTAAGATGTAGAATGGAGATACAGCAGAATGTCAAAAATCTGCTAAGAATCTTCTAGAAAGCAGGTACCAAGCTGAATGCTGCCTTGGGACTTTTTCAGTGAATCACGACAACAGTCCCCCCTAACAATCCAGGGGGATTTTTAAGTGGGAAATTAAGACCCAGAAGGAGGTGTTAGCTCATTCATTACTACACAGCCAGGAAGTAGCAGACCCTGCGTTTGAACTCATGTGTATCTGACTTCAAATTCCTCCCTTGAATTTCCTAAAAGGAGTGACAGGGAAGCCAAGGCAGTGAGCCAGCTGGCACTAGAGAACCTGGCAAAGTGCTAAGGAATTTACAAAACATGAGAAAACACAGTTTTGAGGGTACTGGGGTTGGAACGGAGAGGGCAGACAGAAGGACTTCTTGCCCTATGGCTCTGTGACACTTATACACGATGGCATTTTTATCAGCAGCACTGGCCTCTCATCCTCCTTTGGGCTCTGGAACACAGTGGGAGGCAGGGACAAAGAGTGTTAAGAGAGAGTTGAGAAGTCTTTTCAGAAGCTTCCAGGCCTTATAATGAAGAGATTTCTTAATTACTTTCTAGACGAACATCTGATTAGAAATATCATTTGCAAGCCCCACCTGCCGTGGATGTCTTCTGTTTTTAAAGTTGATGTTCGAAGAATGTGAAAATCCTAATATATATCTTCATCTCCCATGGAACACAGAACAATGATTATTTCGGGCCTCAGGAAGTTGGGATCCAGTCACAGAATTCATCATTACCCTTATATAATCCAGGAGAACAAGGAATAGACCCGATGAGAAATCTCAGAGGAAAACATTCCGCCTGCAGAATCAGCCTGAGTCATTGCTCCAAGTGAGAGGCTGCATTTAAATCAGGATTTAATTTTTTAAAATTTCAACCAATGACCCTTTCACCCTGACAATGAGGCTGTCATCTTTAGAGATGAGCCAGCATGTTTTTCTCTCTGTGTTAAAGATTTTGTTGCCATAATATTCATAGCATAGAAGCAAGGCCCAGGGTCTGAGGCCAGGAAATATTATGCCAGTCCCCACTGTGTGACTTAGTACATCATGTTCCTCTCTGAGTCTCAGTTTCCTCATCCAGAAAATTACATTTTTTATTTTGATTAATTTATCTCTCTTCTGGTTACACTTCCCTGTCACTCCCTCCTTTATCCCATCTTCTTTCATTCTCAACTCCCCATGTTTCCATTGTCATGATGGAGACAATGGAAACTGAGAATTTGGTGACCAGATACAGGAAGGACGCAAATTCATTCATTCATTCATTTTATTGAGCACTATATGTCTCAATCAAGCGCTAGGTTTGGAACTACGAGAACAGAGCATCACTTTAGGCCACTAGGGTCCTACAGTGCTGGTGAGGAGAGAGAGAAAGAAATGGTTAAATTCTGAGCGAGATGGGATCCCAGGCCACCTGACCTGCCTCCGGAGAAACCTGTGTGCAGGTCAGGGAGCAACAGCTAGAACTGGACATGGAACAACAGACTGGTTCCAAATAGGAAAAGGAGTATGTCAAGGCTGTATATTGTCACCCTGCTTATTTAACTTCTATGCAGAGTACGTCATGAGAAACGCTGGGCTGGAAGAAACACAAGTTGGAATCAAGATTGCCGGAAGAAATATCAATAACCTCAGATATGCAGATGACACCACCCTTATGGCAGAAAGTGAAGAGGAACTAAAAAGCCTCTTGATGAAAGTGAAAGTGGAGAGTGAAAAAGTTGGCTTAAAGCTCAACATTCAGAAAACGAAGATCATGGCATCTGGTCCCATCACTTCATGGGAAATAGATGGGGAAACAGTGTCAGACTTTATTTTTGGGGGCTCCAGAATCACTGCAGATGGTGACTGCAGCCATGAAATTAAAAGACGCTTACTCCTTGGAAGAAAAGTTATGACCAACTTAGATAGTATATTCAAAAGCAGAGACATTACTTTGCTGACTAAGGTCTGCCTAGTCAAGGCTATGGTTTTTCCTGTGGTCATGTATGGATGTGAGAGTTAGACTGTGAAGAAGGCTGAGCTCTGAAGAACGATGCTTTTGAAGTGTGATATTGGAAAAGACTCTTGAGAGTCCCTTGGACTGCAAGGAGATCCAACCAGTCCATTCTGAAGGAGATCAGCCCTGGGATTTCTTTGGAAGGAATGATGCTAAAGCTGAAACTCCAGTACTTTGACCACCTCATGCGAAGAGTTGACTCATTGGAAAAGACTTAGATGCTGGGAGGGATTGGGGGAAGGAGGAGAAGGGGAAGACAGAGGATGAGATGGCTGGATGGCATCACCAGCTCGATGGACGTGAGTCTGAGTGAACTCCGGGAGATGGTGATGGACAGGGAGGCCTGGCGTGCTGCGATTCATGGGGTCGCAAAGAGTCGGACACCACTGAGCGACTGAACTGAACTGAACTGAGTATTATATGCAAGGAAACACTCAAATATAATGGAAGCAGTTATTCAAGGGCTTTAGCCAGCCCATTTGGGGCATGAAAAGCTGTCCAGAGGAGGAAAATCTGGGGAAAAGAGGGAGAGAGACATATTCTGGAAATAAAGAGGACTGAGAATAAGAAAAAGTTCAAGAGTTTAGTATTTCTGAAGTTTCAGGGCATGTGGCAGAGGCAGAAGAAGTTGTTGCTCAGCTCTAAGTCTTGTTCAACCCTGCAACCCCATGGACTGCAGCATGCCAGGCTCCTTTGTCTTCCACTCTTTGGAGTTTGCTCAAATTCATGTCCACTGAGTCAGTAATGCTATCTAACTATCGCCTCCTCTGCCACCCTTTTCTCCTTTTGCCTTCAATCTTTCCCAGCATCAGGGTCTTTTCCAATGAGCTGAGTCTTCACATCAGATGGTCAAAGTATTGGAGCTTCAGCGTCAGTCCTTCCAATGAATATTCAGGACTGATTTCCTGTAGGATGGACTGGTTCGATATCCTTGTAGTCCAAGGGACTCTCAAGAGTCTTCTCCAGCATCACAGTTCAAAAGCATCAATTCTTCGGCACTCAGCTTTCTTTATGATCCAAAGCAAAGGAAAAGAGTCAAATGGCAAAATGCCTTATGGGTCTTTCTTGTTTAGGAAAACGAGTGACTTACCAGTCATGGTCCACGTAATCACTTTGGTGATGCTGCCATTTCAAACTGTGAGTCCAAAATTGTCCTATCCTTGAGCATGAAGGACATCATTGAGAAGAGTGATAAGAGCAACTGCATGATAGCAACTGATAGCAACTACAGAAAAATAAGAATTTTAAACAACCAATGTTATACACTGAAAGAGGATGCCTAAGGGAGCAATACATTCTCCACCAATGACTGGTCTATCACGTGCTAGAAATGCATCATGGTTGGACAGCATATGCTATAAAATCTCTTCCAAACCAGAGAAGCTTAATCTGTGTCCATTTTCCTTCCCAGTGGACATTCACTGAATCATTTATAAAAGAGAACATAGACTAAACTGATGCCACTTCTGAGAGTTTTCACCAACATCTTTTTTTTATAGTCTTTCTTCCCCACTTACCCAATATGGGATCCATCTTCAGAAGCTTTCTATCCATTAGACAAGTTGTATTTATCTAACAGTTGCTGCTGCTATTAAGTCACTTCAGTCGTGTCTCAGTCTGTGCGACCCCATAGATGGCAGCCCACCAGGCTCCCCTGTCCCTGGGATTCTCCAGGCAAGAACACTGGAGTAGGTTGCCATTTCCTTCTCCAATGCATGAAAGTGGAAAGTGAAAGTGAAGTCGTTCAGTCGTGTCTCTTAGCGACCCCATGGACTGCAGCCTACCCAGCTCCTCCGTCCATGGGGTTTTCCAGGCAAGAGTACTGGAGTGGGGTGCCATTGCCTTCTCCATCTAACAGTTATGTAACTTTTTATTTCAGGAGTACAAACTCAACAGCAGTATTGTCATTTAACTAGAGACTTCTGAATATTGAAACTAGTCTAACCATCTGGGGACTTAAGATTGGAAACCTCCAGAGAATATAATCTCCAAGGTCCCCTCCAGCAATGACGGTCTATGACGTAGGGATCTGAGTGATAGAGAGGAGTGAGAAGTCTGACTCCCCTCAAGATTTCGAGGACACATTCTAATAAAAGAAAGCACAAGTGAGTATGTATGTACTTCAGTGAGGAGGGAGAGCCATTGAGAGGGAAGATGTCAAGAAGAGTGTGGAGAAGCAAGAAGCCTGGGGTTATGTGAACAGGGGATGGGTTGCATGGATATGCAGATCTGGCTGTGGCCTGATTACTTATTGGCAAGTGTTGAACCTCTCTGAGTGTTATTGCCTCTTTTGTGTATCGGGCCACTGATCCTTAGCTTGAAAGTGCCATTGAAAGATGAAATAAAACACTGCTAACTATCCTTACAAAAGATATATATAACGACATCCTTATAACTATCCTTATAAAACACAACTAACTATCCTCGGCATGCAGTAGGTTTTCAAAGGACAGTGGCATAGACAAGGATGCTTCCATCAAGAAGTTTAGACACCAAGGAGCACTTTAATTTGTTTACTCTGAGGAAAAAGGAGAGTCTTTATTGCTCTAATGACAGTTAGATGACTTTAGGAGCTGCCTAGGGATAGTGTACAGTTGTCACTGTAGATAATAAAAGCAGAACAGAGAGGAGAATTAATGAGGAAACCAGACAAATCCAAAATGCTGGGCCATCATCTGTCTGGACTGCATCAATGCAGGGGAGGGAGGGGATGACGTAAGTGTTTATTTCTAACTCTCTCTCAGAATGCTGAGTGTTTTCAGTCTGGCTTCTGCATTTAGAGCTCCCAACACACCTTGACTCCAAACTGCATCCCTTTTAAAATCTTCTGTTGCTGTTGCTGTTGGCCTGAATCCCTAAAACACCTGTGTGCATAATTATGTTCCTGGAGTGTGGGTAGGAAGGTAATAATCATATGCTCCCCCAGAACTAGGAAATGTGGCACAGAGATTGTCCTCCTAAGAGTTAAGCCAAAAGGTCAGTAGCGTTAAAATAAGATATGTGAAGTCAGCTCCCAAAGACAAGGCAGCAGGATGCAGGCTAAGCTCAATGAAGATATTAAGGTGTCTATGGAAAAATTATTTTGATCAGAAGGAAACTGACCAGCTTGGAAACAGAGAACCACAGAGGCAATGGGTCCAGTGTGATCCAAGCCCTCTCCAAGATCACGTTGCTTATCCAATGCATTGGGATCACCTTGAGGACAAAGCCGCAAATTCCTCACGTGGCTCATGAGACTACATCATTCACCCCAGCACGTTTCTCCCATCTTACTTCCCCTCTTCAGTCCACTCTCTCCCTGACCTTCTTGTTGCTTATGCAGTGTCTGTTCTCTCGCCCAGGGCTTGTTTTTTTCCTAAACTTGGCATGGCTTCCCTGCCCCTTCACTTCACTGCTTAAATTTAACTCTACCTTATCCTTCTTGAACATCTTGTTTAAAATCCAGCCTACAGGGACTTCCCTAGTGGGTCAGTGGTTAAGATTCTGTGCTTCCAATGCAGGGGGCATGTATTTGCTTCCTGATTGGGGAACTAAAATCCCACATGCTGTTCAGCCAAAAAATGAAACATAGCCAACAAAGAGTCAGGGACCCAGAACACGCTTATAGCTTGTGAAATGGCCAGACATTGTCCTGGGACCTAAGAAAGCAAGGCAGAAAGAAACAAGCAAAAAACTCAGGTACAAAAGCTAACAAACATGCTAGGAAGGGCTGGCTTAAAAAGTTGAAGGAGAGGTTCAGTCTGCACGACATAAATGGGTGAAATATTCAGTCTCACAGATTGTGAAACTGCAGCAATATTTCCTGAGCAAGGAAGAAAGTCATCCAGAAGAAGCTTATTTATTGGAGCAGGGTTTCATAGTCATGAATCTGGCTGGCTAAAGCAAGTGAATATCTCCTAGAATACTTATTCACTGTGCCATTTAAATCTACTTAGTAAATTTTAAAAATTGTTTTCCCCCAGCCTTTCATTTTCTGAGACTTTAATCCTAGCAACTGAGGTTTGTGAAGTCGTTGGATCTTTAAGAAAGAGAAAACGATAACTCAGCTTCATTCCAATTTGGCAGAAGCATCCCAGATGGAAGTTGGAGATATCAGACGATCCTATGACTCTCAGATCCAATAAATGCCCTTTTCTCTGACTGAACTCTTACTAAGAAAGGTTCTGATTATAACTTGGCTGTTCCCACAGTTCTCTAGTGAAAGAAAGAACTGGAAATGTGGACCTGGACTTTCTGTCTTCCTATCTCAATATATTTTTCACTCTGTGTGTGTGTGTGTGTGTGTGTGTGTGTGTGTGTGATACCCAAAGCCCTACTAAATAGTTAACTTGTGGGTTTTTATGGTTTTGTATGTTTGAGTCTGTCATGCTATAGCAAGAAACTCATTTGAGCACCTTGATGGAGATTGGAAGGATAAACCTATGGACCTTTACATCAGGGAAAAAAGGAAGGAGTAGGGAGGGGATGGACTTTCTTGGTTACCAGGTTCCAGTTGCCTCCTAATTACCATCTGGTTCTATGTGGATCATCTGGGGAAACATAAAGAATGTGGAAAGTGTGTGTGTGTGTGTGTGTGTGTGTTTCACTATTCCAGAATTTTCTTTGGGTAACCAGAACTGGGAGGAAAATGTGGTTGGAAATCTGAAGGATACCACCAGACCTAGAGAGGAAGAAGAACAGTCCATTTTCCAGCTCAGTCCCTCTGAGGAGCTGGGGTTTGGAGAACGGCCCTGAGAGACAGACTCCTAGGATCCAAAATCCAGGGCACCCATGGTCAGTCTTGGTGCAGGGGGAATACAGCCATTCTCCTCCAAAGGACACTAAGAGTCGAGAAAGAAACTGGGCAAGTGAACAATCCAGAAGGCAAAGCTTGAGTCAATAATAATTCAAAGGTCAAAAATGAATAGCGATGCAAGTGTCTGAGAATCTAAAGATCTTGACACATGTTACAAATGAATTGGCATCTCACTTATCCTTCTCTTCCCTCATTCAGCATGCAGACACATCCGGATTCTGAATTTGCACGTTGCGTGTCGCTTGACACTGCTTTCGGATGCCAAACAACACAGTGACCTGAGAAAATGATATTGGTGGAATCATTTTTGTTTCTTCAATATTAGGACCCTGCCCTCCTTTCTTTCAGTTCCTATTTATTGAGCATGTACTACATGCAAGGATATTTCAGGAATTTTCTAGAAATAAACATATGAGATTCCTGCTGTAAAGTGAATTCATGTAAGTAGAAGGAATGCATCATGATTGGATGATGATAAGAATGCAATCCAGGCTTAATTCTATGTGGAAGAGTTTTATAAAGGTGAAAATAAGTATAGGAGGCAAGTTTTAGGACAAAGAGGCCAAAGGAGATGATGTACAACTTTAGGAATAAAAACAGAATGTCAAGAGACTTCCCTGGTGGCCCAGTGGTTAAGACTCTGTGATTCCACTGCAAGGGGCATGGATTCCATCCCTGATCAAAAAACTAACATCCCACATACCCCACAGTATGGCCAAAAAAAAGCCAAGAAAACAAAAACCAAAAGAACCAAAAGAAAAAAGGAAAAAAAGCCCAGAAGGTCAAGTCCTTGGGACTTTTAGGAATGTCCCAGAATGATGACAGGGTCTAAAGTCAACAATCAAGTTCTAAGAAGTCCAAAGTTGTCACACATCAGTTCCTTCCCTAAAGTCCAGAGTCTTCTTATTTCCATCACTTCCCTTGTAGGAGGTGAAAATAAAATCCTACATTCAAAAGAGATCCTGGTGCTCATCCTTGACAACACAAAAATAAGAAATTGATAGACTTAAAAAAAAAAAACCAAAAACATGATTTAGAGTGCTTGGTGCTTGGCAGAGGCCATTCAGAAGATTGGAAAAAAAGAAGTCTCTGGGACCTATGATAAGAAACCAACATGAGGACAGGAAACAGCTTTCACTTGAAAGGGAGCCCTGAGGATGAGCAATGGATAAGCCCAGGGGCTCCTGGATAAATCTTACTAAGTCCACCTCCTAGGGCTGCTGCTGCTGCTGCTGCTAAGTTACTTCAGTCGTGTCCAACTCTGTGCGACCCCATAGACAGCAGCCCACCAGGCTCCCCCGTCCCTGGGGTTCTCCAGGAAAGAACACTGGAGTGGGTTGCCGTTTCCTTCTCCAGTGCATGAAAGTGAAAAGTGAAAGGGAAGTCTCTCAGAGAACTCCAAAGAAATAGTTGGGGTGAAGTCCAAAGAATAGTTGCGTTCTGAGGATGCTCTCTGCTAGCCTCTGGAAGAGGGAGTTTGGAATCTTGCCATAATCCCTGAAGGCTCCTGCTTTGTTTTCTACTGCAACGTTTTAAAAAGCTTTCATCCACACTTCTGGACTTGGCCTGTTGCCATAGCAGAGCCCCGTTGGCTGTTTAATGATGGGCTAATGAGGTCTCTGAGCATCCTAAAGGAATGCTTTTGGCCTGCAGCTTTCCCTTTAAGGAGGGGCCTTGGAATCCAGGTCTGCATCAAGTATGAATCAAGCTTTCTGTCTGTGTCTGATGAAATCCACCTCCGTATCCCTTATTCCTGGAGGGGGTTTTCTCCCTGTGTTACACCTGCAGAACACTATCCTCTTTTCTCTGACAACCTTGGATACATGATTCCTATTTTCAGCCTCCCAGGTCCCACGTTCCCTAGTTTCAAAAGTGCCTGGATGCTGGACTTTTAAAAAATGTGTTTATCTCCTCATCCAGACTGTTTAGGAGGAGTTGCAAGAAGAAGGCGCAGCCACGGGGGCCTAAGCAAATCCGGGCAAATCTTTAAATTGCTTCTGCAGTCATCTGGGTTTTCCTTCATTGCCGTCGCAGACGCTGCCTCTCTCCCCTGCTGACCTTCATTTTGGAAAGGAAGACAGAACGGTTTTCAGAAGGCATTAGACCTTTACTTCCACACAGACTTGAAATAGATGGGAAGCGTTGTCAGTTCAGAGAGAACTCAGTCTGGCTTCCCCTGCTTGTCCTGGGGACTGTCATCTTCCCCAGCTCGGCTCCCAGGAGATTCCTCCCTTTCCTGAGCTCTCTCCTCCTCTCCAGGATGCAGGGCCAAAGTTTCCCCTAAGAGGATTCTTGAGGATTTTTGCATTCCCCTCACGGGTGGCTGCAGGCACCTGGTTATCTCCCTATCAGCAGTCTTCTTAGAGCATGGCTCTCTGGCTCAAGATGCAGAAAATAAAAGAGGAAAAAAAAAAAAAAAGCAAAACCTTAGCTACAGAGGCAGGAAGGGCTGGCCACATACCCGAGGATCCAGGATATGAGGGTTTCTGTTCAGATTCAGCTCTGACACTCATTCCTTAACTGGGGCACGTACGCTGATCAGGTGATGTTTCATTTCTTTCCCTGTAAAATTGAAGGTGGCAATAAAGGAAATGAGTAATGAAGAGTAAGTAAATAGTAAGTGAGAATACGGGCGAGACCCAAATGTCATGAAATTTGTGCAAGCTACTATACAGATCCATCGTTGGCATAGAGGGCATAGGTGACTGGCGTCTAGGAAACCACGGTCTGCAAAGGTGCTCCCTACGTTACCTTCCCGCTCTAAATTCCTCAGGGGCGACCCACACAACGCTTGTGTGTGTTCAGTTGCTCAGTCATGTCCCTGCAGGCACCTGGCCATCTCCCCCTTTTGCAGCCCCATGGACTGTAGCCCGCCAGGCTCCTCTGTCCACGAGGTTTTCCAGGCAAGAATACTAGAGTGGGTTGCCATTTCCTACTCCAGGGAATCTTCCCAATCCAAGAATTGAATCCATGTCCCTTGCATCTGCAGTATTGTAAGGCTAATTCTTTATCACTGTGCCACCTGGATAGCTAGACCCATATAATAGATAGCTATTTATTGAGGGACCTTGTCTGTATTTGGTAGTCGAGACACAAAGCAATGTGAGGGGCCGTGTTTGCTTTGGTGGTTCATAGCTGAGTCAGACAAAGCCACAAAGAGCTATAGGAGAAACTGGCCACTGCCCTCCATTAGCCAAGTAGCCAGGACAGAGGAAGGTGTTCTTTCACTGGACAAAGTATACTGACTTGTTTTCAGAACATGTTGAATGTGTATAACAAATAGAGTCCTCTCTATTATGCTGTGTGCGTCTGATTGAACACCACTTGTCCCAGTTGCATGGGATCAACTATCTCTATGTACTGACAATGTAGCATGATGAGCCGGAATGAATAAGTGTCCAACACCTGCCTTCAAAGGGTGGCAGAGCAGGGCAATGATAGGACTTGAAGCCAAGGACACAGGGCTACTTGCAGCTCTTCCGGATTCTGTGACTTTGGGCATTGAACATGACCCATTCGAGCCCACGTTCCCACTTGTAAGATACAGAGAAGTCTACCTGCCTGTGAATGGTGTTGTGAGATATAAATGAAGTGATACATGTGGAAATGTTTTTTAGATTGTCAACCTTCTTAAGTGTTAGTTTCAGAACCTGCCATAAAGAAGAGGCTAAAGAAAATTCATGGAAGGGATGAAGCAAAGATGGAAGGAGAAAAGAAATAAGATACACAGATGGCATTATAAAAAAACAAAAAGAGCTATAAAATGGAGACATACCTGCCAATGGCTGATAGGCTATCGGAATTTAGAGCAGGAAGAGATGACAAAAGAACCAGTTCAGTCACCCGGTTGTGTCCAACTCTTTGTGACCCCACAAACTGTGTAGCCTGCCAGGCTCCTCTGTCTATTAGGATTCTCCAGGCAAGAATACTGGGGTGGGTAGCCTATCTCCTCTCCAGGGGATCTTCCAACCCAAGGATGGAACCGGGTTCTCCTGCATTGCAGGTGGATTCTTTTTCAGCTGAGCTACCAGGGAAGCCCAAAATTATTCTAGTAACATTGAATAAGGTATATTTGTGAAGGACAAGGCCAGAGGTAAGGAGACCAATTGACAAACAGCGGCAATAGTCAGTGATGACAAAATGAGGCAGTGTTGATTGGGGTGAACTCAGTATACTGAAGTCAGCCTAAGGAGGAAGACGTTTCAAGATGCAGCAAGGAATGTGTTAGAAATAATTTCCAGATTTCTCACTGGGGTAGCTGGCCGAATGAGTGTGCCATTTAACTAGGACAGATTAGTTAGAGAGAAAGAAGGTTTGGGCAGGAAATGGTGAATTTAGTTATAGATGTGTTGCACTGAAGTTGCTGGAAGACAGCCAGCCTGAGACATCAGCAGTAGCTGGATGTAGAGAGCTGAAGCTTAGACTCACAGATGTGGGACTGATGCAAAGATGACTGAGATCATCCCATGGTAGCTGAGAATAACAAAGCTAGATTCAAGACAGTAAACCAGGACTCTGTTTTTATAAGGTTTAAGAAGTTGTTACCAAGGTTAGATGATTCATATGCTCAATGATGATTTTTAAACAGCGAATCTGGAGTCAGATTACCTGGTTTCCAATCTGAGCTCCATCACTTATTCACCTGGGTAAGTCAGTTCAACTCTCTGAACCTCAGTTTCCCCACTAAGTGAAATGGGAATACCAGAGGAATCACCTGTTTGGAGGACTGAATAAGATCATAGGGTTAAAGTGTTTATTCTAATACCTAATGTATAAATGGGCTTCCCTGGTGGCTCAGTGGTAAAGAATCCTCCTGCCAATGCAGGAGAAGTGGGTTCGGTTCCTGAGTTGAGAAGATCCCCTGGACTTGGAAATGGCAAACCATTCCAATATTCTTGCCTAGGAAATCCCATGGATGGGGAAGCCTGGAAGGCTACAGTCCATGAGGTCACAAAGAGTTGGACATGACTTAGAGACTAAACAAAAACAATTCATAAATACATAAATAGATTTAAAACTCTGGATTTTTTGCCAGCTGAGCCACAGGGAAGCCCACATATATTTAAAATGCTAGATATTTTAAGGGACTTTAGAGAAAAAAAAATTCATGTATTTGTGTTTTTAGATTTTTTTTCCTAGTCTCTGAATGAGAATTGTTTTCCGGGCAGGCAGTCTAGGAAAAGACCACTGAGAGATCTTTGTCATTTTTTTTTTTTCCTCCATCAAGCATTGAACAGCTTCCAGCATCTCTGCTTCTCTTTCCTTTCCCTTGGCAACCCTCCAGCCCACCTCAGGCATCAACACTTGTTCTCCTTGCAAGTACTCTCAGAATGCTTGGCCTCTGTGCCCGCTGGTCCTAAAGGCCCATGACTGTGTCACTGGGGGTTCCAGACCAGAGTGTCTGCAACCCTCTTCCGGGGCCTGGCTGCCAAAACCTCCATCATCACAGACTCCTGTCCTAAAGAGCTGTACTGTCCATCTCTTCCATCCAGGCTACCCTGCCAGTTCTGGCTGCCATTCCTGCTTCATCTCTGCCTCAATTGTTACTTCTTGCAAACAAGAAGTAGCTACCTTTGATTGATTCTGTCTTGCTATCACTGATTCCATCTCCCAATGCCCCACACCCCTTCCCCAGGATTTGGGAATTCATTCAATCATTCAAGAAATAATTATTGAATTCCCACTGTGATCCACACACTGAGCTAGGTGTTGACAATGTTCAGGTAAATATTAATTGTACCTGGCCTCTTGGAGTTTATCACTGGGGCAAAAACATAAAAACAAATCAAACGCATAAATCAAACAATAAAATAATTTCAAACAGTGATGAATGTGATACAGAAAATAAGCAGTGAGATATAACAGGAACAGAGGAGGTTTGGGATGGATCTTTGTTGGTGACATTTAATGGAAGCCTGGACCCTAAAATATTGTGAATGTGAATGTGAGTGGCTGCGTGGAGAGGAGGGCTTGGAGACTAGATTTTCTTATTTGAGCAATTATTAAAGCCAGGCACGTTGCTGGATATCTTCTTCGATTTGCATTTCTCATTTGCAACTCTCTTTCTCCCTCTTGAAGCAAGCCCAACAAAAGAAGTGCTCTCCACACCCTTTCCAATGAGCTTCAGAAAGGAGGAGGCTCTGAATTAAGTGATAGATTTTCTGTTCCAGCCACCCTAGTTGCCTTCGTATTTTAAGGTGTTTGATGAGTGAGAACATGAGGTTCAAAGATGCTACTGCATAGAACGTGTACTAGAAGAATTTCTCTCCACCAACTAAAATCCGCAGGAACTCTAACCAGGTTGGAAATAACAGAACAAACTCTCAAACTAGGACAGGGCTTGATAGTTTGCAACGTACCTTTATGGACTTGAATATATTTAAAATCTACAGCCAGCATGTGAAATAGTGCTTGTTTGTTTTTCTAATTCACAGATGAGGAAACTGAGGCTCAGAGAAACCACATGAATCTTAAAATATGCCACTTGTAAGTAATGAAGCTGAGATTTAAAGCTGTCACCCAACAGTCTTCGGGTACATTTTCTACCACTGTTATTCCAGGGCTTCAGAAATAGTCTCAGGTCAATTTATGACATTAGTTCATAGTGCATTCATACTCAGTCGTGTCTGTTTCTTTGTGACACCATGAATGTAGCCTGCCAGGTTCCCCTGACCATGGAATTTTCCAGGCAAGAATTTGTTATTTCTTACTCCAGGGGATCTTTTCGACTCAGGGATCAAACCCCTGTCTCCTGCATCTCCTGAACTGGCAGGCAGATTCTTTACCAACTGTGCCACCTGAGAAGCCCAAATCAGAGTGCCTGAACAGGGACCTGAACGGTGGGCGTATGTCCAATTTGCTACTGCTGGCTTGAATTCGGGCTTCCCTGGTGACTCAGAGGTTAAAGCGTCTGCCTACAGTGCGGGAGACCTGGGTTCTGTCCCTGGGTTGGGAAGATCCCCTGGAGAAGCAAATGGCAACCCACTCCAGTATTCTTCAGCCATAGCTTCTCTGTTGGCTCAGACAGTAAAGAACCTGCCTGCAGGGCAGGAGATGTGAATTCAATCCCTGGGTCAGGAAGATCCCCTGGAGAAACAAATGGCTACCCACTCCAGTATTCTTGCCTGAAGTATTCCATGGACAAAGGAGCCAGGTGGGCTACAGTTCTTGGGGTCGCAAAGAGTCCACCTCAACTGAGCAACTAACACATAACTTACATTGTCCATGCTTCCTGTGATTTTGCTGCTGTGAAGGTAGACACCACTGTTTTTCTGGCTAATTTGAAGCCCCCATGAATTTTATTCTTATTTCCCACACCCAAATGCTGGATCCATCTGACCCCTTCCCTGCTAGTCCAGAGAATGCAGCCACCTGGGGGATGAGGGCACTTCCACCTCTGTGGGTGCCATCTAGCAGAACCTTCCCTCCATGCCCAACTCAGATCCTACAGCATCAGTGCAAGTTACCCCGCGTGAAGCGAATTCTCCTCTTCCTTCCATCACTTCATTTAGGTCTTCCAGCTGTGAGCTGGTGTGATTCTACTCTGAGCATCTCTCTACTGCAGGTGAAGAAGCCAAGACACAGCAAGGTTGAGCCATTTGTTCAAACCCACATGGTTAGTAAGTGGTAAAATGGAAACCCACATGCATAGTAAGTGATAGAACAGATGCAATCATACAAGTTTTGTCTAGCAATAGCACCTCCAACATCTAATTGGCACACCACTCAGAGCTGTCCCTTATCCCTCCTCATGGACTCAGGCCCAAATGTCTGGGATAAAGAGGCTACAGATTAAAAGATCAAAAGAAACAAATGGTGCTTGGTCATCAAAATGTGATGAAATTGTCTTCACACACACACACACACACACACTAATGGGATGTTTGGAGCATAAAGCAACATCATTTTAGCTTCTGGCCCCCTCTGTCCACTAATCTGATAGTGTGTCTAGGAAGCCAGCATCTCTTCAATCCTAGCACAGTGCATGGTACATGGTACATATTAGTCACTCAAAAATTTTTAAATGAATGAATAGAACATGGAGCATCTAGATATTACTGACATTACTGAAGCTTTTGAACTTACTCTTTTTAATCACACATATTCTAATAAAGAAAGAAAGTGAAGGTCTCTCAGTCATGTCCAACTCTTTGTGACCCCATGAACTATACAGTCCATGGAATTCTCTAGGCCAGAATACTGGAGTGGGTAGCCTTTCCCTTCTCCAGGAGATCTTCCCAATCCAGGGATCAGACCCAGGTCTCCATCATTGCAGGTAGATTTATTGCCAGCTGACCCACCAGGGAAGTCCAAGAATACTGGAGTGGGTAACCTATCCTTTCTCCAGCAGATCTTCCTGATTCAGGAATCAAACCAGGGTATCCTGCATTGCAGACAGATAAAGAATCAGAGTTACAAGAACAAGAGCCAAGTTTAACAGAGACCTGTGCTTGAATGTGCCCTTTTATAAGCTATTTTTTGTGTGCTGAATGGCAGTATACCAAGCTGCAGAAAAGGGCTGGCATGTGATACGGATTATGATGTAGCTAACCGCCCCCCCGCCATCACGGAGCTCCCCAGGCACAGCGGGCATGGGGTAAATGCTCATCTCCTTCTTTCAGCCTCTTTATCAGTAACTTCAACCACCCCCCACAAGTCATTGCTTATTATCTGACCCTTAAGATAAAGTGTGAACCAAGAGAAACAGTCTTAAGAGTCAGGATACCTATCTTCATTCTGAATCTCAGTGATTTCAGGTGTTTACATCTTTTCTCCCTCTCTGCATAATCCTTCCTTGCCCTTTTAAAAGCGTTCATCCTCTCCATCCCCTTCTATTCAGTTCTCACCAGGAGGAAAGACTTACTTACTAGAGAATTAAGGCAATAGGTCTCTTCTCCTCTTCCCCTTCTCTTTTCCAATCCCTAACTCCCTTTCTATCTTCATCTTCACCGGGGTCATATTTGCTCTATTTCTTACATCTTGTCTCGTGGGATATAATTTTTCCAAGCCCCACATTGGGTAGTATAGCTCAGCCACTGGAGTTAATCTCCATTGTCCAACCCAAGTTTCACCTGAAATAAATCTGACTTCTTTTTAATCAATATCTGGCTCTTGGGGCTATTTTTCCATTGGTTCAAGCCCACGGAGAAAAGGGTATGATTAATTAATGCCCTCAATCCAATTCAAAGGTCCAGAGACTCCTAGAGAAATTTTATGTTTTGTGTCAACCTTGAACAACATGAAAAACAATGGCCCAAACTTGATCCCCAAATGAAATATCCTGCCACATAAGGCCCCTATCAGATAGTTCTGCAGGTAATTGCCCATTGTCAGGGCATCATTTGAAACTGGTACCGCACTGAGAACATCTCATGTGCCCTTCACAGCTCTGAACTCTGTGTCAGGCGCTGTGTGGAGTTCTTGCCTGTTTGCTGATTGGCTGAGTATTTTTATAGACAAACAAGGGAAATGATTCCCTAAATATCACCGTTTGGGGTCATTCCTGACTTGGACAGATATTATTGTCAGCAGTTGGCAGCATGAGAGGGCAAAAAAGAATGGGCATCTGAGGATAAGGAATGCCTCATCTTACTGATTTAGATAAAACATATGTCTGAATTGGATGAATTTAGGCTTGCTCTTTTGAGTCTCCATTCTCTTGTCTATAAAATTAGGGTCTTTGCCTGGATTTCCAAGCTCTCTTCCATTTCAAACATGCTCTTAACTCTTATGGTTCAATTGTAGTTTTAGACCAGTATTAACAAATTAAGGCAGAAATGTTCCACCCTTCGCCTTCCCACTGACTCCGGCCTGCAGAAGCGTCCAGCAAGCATTTTTGCTTCCCTGCGGGCACGGGAGGATCCAGCAGGCTGTTGAACCACGATATCAAACTCCAGTCCAGTGATCCCCCACTGGGTTTTTAAACCAACATGAAATGGTTCTGGCCCAGTGTGAGGGTGGCTGAAATTGACAATCCAAGGGTGACTGTGGGTGGTGTCCCGAGAAGCACTCTTGATAATCAAAATGCACAAAGCTGTTCCTTTCATCAAGGTATCCAAAATAAATCTAAACCATGGGTTGTTTTTGGAGAAACACCATCCAACCCTAATCTTATTCATCCCCACATCCCACTGTTCTTCCCTCCCTGGCTTGGCAGCTTGCCACAGGGGGACGTGAGCTGCTTTGGGTTATAAGCTGTCAGACTCTGTATTTAAATATTACTCACTCAGCTCAGTTCAAGGTACAGGTCAGTCCATACTATTAAGCTAAGTACACTGGGAAATGCATTATCTCTTGGGTCACTGGGGTACAATTCAGTGAACAGCAACAGGATTTCCTGGTTGATATATGATTTCACAAGAGGTTATAGCCTGCCTGCCCTAGAAATAATAGCGATAATCCCCTACATTCATATTCCACTGTGGAGTTTGTGAAGGATTTTCACATCCATTACCGACTAGGACATTCTCAAGTAGAGTCAGCCCAGCACAGAAGAGAGTTAGACATGGGCTCAAGTGCCTGTTTTTCCCTGTCCAAGCTGTGTTACCTTGAGTAAGTCAGATCATCTTTCAGAGCTTTAGTTCACTTATGATAATTAGGAAATGCCAGCTATATATGCCTTGTAGGGAAATCAAGGGGATCAAATGAGGTGATATTTGTGCATAGCATATGCTCTTTAATTATATCATAGAAAAGAACCTATCAAATGTGCTTCTTAGAAACAAAACTAATAATCACAAGAATAGGTCCCAACTTACCTTCTATAGCCTTAAAAACACAATAGAATTAAAACACACACACATACACAATAGAATTAAAAGAGTTTTTAAGTGGTTCTTTCTATTTTTTTTTCTTTTATTGGCATTCATGCATTGGGTACATTTCTACAATAGTTGTAAAGCTCGATCTCTGCCTCCCAGGAACTTGAAAAATTAAGGTATATACAGATGTGTCTACTGCTATGCCTTTTGGTGGAGAACAGAAATGGAGATGTGCGGTCAGTCTAGCAAAGGCTAGATGTCAGTGACTGCAACTGATATGGTGCCATTAAAGGAACCCAAGGCAAGAGATTATATTGTACTATGGTACTGACATAAAAGAGCTACCAATTGGCAATGTTCTATGATGTCGCAGCTACTAGTCATAACGCCTCTCTAATCATGACCATGTTTCTACAAGATATTGTTATTATTATCACCAACTTTACCTCCATTATAGGGAAGGGATAAGTCAAAGCTATGGTTTTTCCAGTAGTCATGTATAGATGGGAGAGTTGGACCATAAGGAAAGCTGAGCACTGAAGAATAGACACTTTCGAACCTGTAGTGTTGAAGAAGACTCTTGAGAGTCCCTCGCACTGCAAGGAGATCAAACCAGTCAATCCTTAAGGACACCAGCCCTGAATATTCATTGGAAGGACTGATGCTGAAATTGAAGCTCCTATACTTTGACCACCTGTTGCAAAGAGCCAACTCATTGGAAAAGATCCTGATGCTGAGAAACATTGAAGGCAAAAGAAGAGGGCAGCAGAGGATGAGATGTTTAGATAGCATCACTGACTCAATGGACATGAATCCGAGCAAACTCTGGGAGACAGTGAAGGACAGGGGAGCCTTGAGTGCTGCAGCCCATGGGGTCGGTCATGACCTACTTACTGAACAACAGCAACAACTGAACCTCATGAGGGTTACATGTCCACTGCTGGTAAAGCATCTGGTCATGGGCTCACAACATGTGTCTGGACCCAAAACCTTTGTCTATTGCCCCATATTGTGTTACAGATCATCTCAGAAATCCGGGAATAGGGGAGCACTGAAATCTACATTTTGCTGGACCCTAAAAGATCAAGTGAGGGAGTGTGAGGGAAGCATTATGTACATAAATTTCTATATATGTATATATTTTGGAGATAATGAGGAATCTAGCTTGCCTAGAGACATGTTTGACAGTGAGCTGATCATTACCAAAATTTCTAACATAGATTAAGGTAAAACCTTCTAAAGACCAAATAGACAGATGACTTCTTAAGATTTCTTATTGTTATTACTCTTATTAATAATACATCTTATTGTTTCTTAAGAAATAATATTATGAGTGGGAATGAAAACTATGATACACATGAAATTGTTTTTTAATGGGGTAATTCCAGCTTGAATTCACAGACTTATGCAAATCTAATTGAGTGCAACTCTGGTTGAGGCAGAGCCCTCTTTCTTGAAAGGAGAGAAAATTTTCAGCAAATATCTTGTAGCTTTTGGAAGAGACGTCTTTGAGACCAGGACAAGAGAGTAAATAACAGGCACAGTTAGTGTTGCCATCAGCTAGAATATCAGCTGTGCTTGCTGTGTATTTCACAAAAGAGCCCCAGTGTCTTTAGAATGAGATCTTGCCTAATGTCTCCACCACTTTCCAAGAACTTAGGAGTGAGTTTTCTTCTACACGAGAAAAGAGAAGAGAGAATGCAAAGGGTGAATGTGGACAAAGCACACACTCAAGTCACTCCATGTGGCCTGGGCTTCCTTGCAACACAGCGGCTCGGTCTGCGAGCCAGAGTCCCAGGAGCAAGCCAGGTGGAGACTACAAGCCCTTTCAGAATCTAGTATTGGGAGACACGGAGGGTCATGACCCTCACATTGTCGTCACTGGAATGGACTCACTAAGACTAACCCATATCAAAGGAGAAAGGGATCAGAATCCACCCTTCAACAAGAAAAAATGTCCAAGAACTTGCAAACTGTTGTAATAACTACCACAGCCCAACCTTTAACTGCATATCTCTACATTCCTCCCACATGAAATTACCTCCATCCTCTCCTGAGGACATTGCTCTACTCCAAGCAGTTTTATTTATCATCGCATCAGGTTTAAGCTCCAGACTTGGGATCCAACCACCAAATTTCTATAAAATGGAAATTATGCATGCTTTAATCACATCATATGACTGTACTGAGGATCATATTAAAGTTACGTGTAAACACACACACACACATTCCATTTATACTCACACATAAAATCATGATGCCTTTTTCAAAATAGAAACTTAATTATACAGAAAGCACCCCCATTCATGCAATTTTTATGTCTTCTTTTGGGTAATTTTATGGAAATTTACAACCTTTATCCTCCTAATTACACCCTCCCCCAACACACACACACACACAGAATCCCTAGCACTGTTGGGAATATTGGGCAAACATTCTCACTAAGATATTATGATAAGTCAAATTGCCATTAAACATTGTATGACATACATCAAGCAAGATATGTTTTTAGAGGCTGAGATTTTCTGGGCAACCTCCAAATGCTAATATGTTTAACCTCACCCATTGATTTCTTGTTCTGAGATGGCACTTAAGGCATTGAGATATGTCTCCTTCTGAATTCATCCCTCCCAGTACTTCCGGAATTTCACTGAGTTTGGGTGGTAGCCAGAAAAATGTCTCCTATGAGACAATGATGGCTGGTTATTTCTCTAGTATCTATTCTGCTCTTCTCCTGAATAGTAAAGGTTTTAGCTAGGCACATGGCCATGCAGTTAAATGGCCATACGGTTCATTTCCCAATTTCCCTTGAAGCTAGATGTAGCCATGTGACTCTATTCTGGTCAACAATATGTGGGTTCAAGTACTGAATTGTAACTTCTGAGTCAAGCCCTTAACATACGTGGATCACAGTCTTCCTTCCTCATCTCTGCTTCCTGTTGGCTGGAATATAGATGTGATAGCAGAGCTACAGCAGCCATCTTAGACCACAAGGTGGAAGCTACATGTCGAGGACAGCAGAGTAATAAGAAAGTCCACACCAGCTGAACTTGATGTGGGTGAAAGAAAGTGAAAATGCTAGTCACTCAGTCGTGTCCAACTCTTTGCAACCCCATGGACTGTAGCCCACCAGGTTCCTCTGTCCGTGGAATTCTCCAGGCAAGAATACTGGAGTGGGTAACCATTCCCTTCTCCATGGGTTTTTCCTGACCCAGGGATCAAACCCAGGTATCCTGCATTGCAGGCAGATTCTTTACTATCTGAGCCACTGGGGAAGTCCAAACTTGGTATGGCCGACTGCTTATACTCAGACAGGCACCTAAGAGAGAAAGAGTTTTTATTTGGCTTGACTGCATCATAGTAGGAAAGAAAAAAAAATAGTTAACTGATAGACCCTCTCAGACTATGATCACCTTCCAGAGATGACCAGCATTGGCCTTTCCTCCATTCTTTGCATTATATCACTTATCTTTCACCCTCTAGGAAGTCATGAACCACCCAGTGACTGCTGTCTGCCTGATCCACACTCTGCCTGATTCACATTTGCCACTAACCTCTCTCAGGGTCCCCAGAGGGATGGAGCTTAAAAACTCCATTGATTAACATCGTGCTCCCAGTCTTCTCATGGGTCTAACAGACCCTCCAAAGTATTGTTGACAGAAATGAGTGAAAATACAACTATCAAGTTCAAGGCAATGAGCAATCGGTATGGACACACTCACAAGCAGTCACCTAGGACACTGTCCTGAGCAACAGCATGGCCACAAAGTGCATGCCTGCTGATCCCTACGAATGGTACTCCTGCCTCCAGGCCTGCTTATTTCTGAAGCATCCATCTCTGCAGAGTATAACACTGTCTTGTGGTGTGTGTGCCAAGTCGCTGGAGTCATGTCAGACTCTTTGAGACCCCATGGGCTGCAGCTTGCCAGTCTCTTCTGTCCATGGAATTCTCCAGGCAAGAATACTGGAGTGGGTTGCCATTTCCTTCTCCAGGGGATCTTTCTGACCTGGGGATCAAACCCACACCTCTTATATCTCCTGCATTGGCAGGCAGGTTCTTTAACCACTAGCACCATAAAGACTTGCTACAAACGGGGGAAAAAGAAAACTTAAACCTTATGATTAGAATACGGATGTCATCCTTAATGAAAAAGTAAAAGTTGTGTGACCTTAGAATGGACTACAGGACAAAATATCCCTTCTGGGTTCTCATTTATACCTATACAGTCCCCAGATGCATTTTAACATTTGCATAAACTCAGACTTGCTCCAGCCCGCTAACTATAGCCCTTGCACTTCATTTTAAATTGTGACTGGCACCTCAAGAAACAGCACGCTGTGACCACTAGCAATTCTGCAATTAGCAAAATGCTTCAACATTCAAGAGGGAGAACAGAGTTTGCACAAAGGAGGCACATTGATATGCCAAACAGCAACTGCCACCACAAAACAAGAGACCAGCATCATAAGGAATGGATATTTCAGCCTCAATGACATGATACCTCTTTTGAGTACCTCGATTTAATCCAACTAAATATTCACTGAATGTTTCTCCCACACCAGGGACTGACTCTACCAGGTGTTGAGGAAACACAGGTGATGAAGACAAGGTCTCAGCTCTCAAGTGAACAAATTGATAAACAGAAAGCCTGTAATTCTCTGTAGGTATCATAACAGATAATGTCTAGAAAATGTTATGGGAACACAGATAAGGCAGCAACCATCTCTGCTTGGCATCAGGCTGCCTAGAGATATTCAGAAAGGTCACGTTGAGTCAGGTTGTAGAGAGTGACTTGGTACCCAGCAGACAGACAAAGAAGGAAGAATATACCTGGTGGTGGGAACAACAGAGGCAAAGGTTGCGTAGACAGAAGACACAGTTTCCAGGGGAACGTAGCAGCTGAGCAGGTGATGAAGACGCAAGATGTAGTTTTAAAATACTGGTGCAGTTAGAATCCTGGGAAACATAGGAACTACTCTGCCAGCACCAATCAAGAGTATTAAATCAGAATTCCTATTCCTAGGCACAGGACTTTGCAAGTCTCTCCAGGGGATACTAGCATGCATCCAAGGCTAAACACCATTGCCCTAATTCTGATCAAGAAGTGTTCTAAATGTCATCCTATAGAAATAGGCTGCCCTCTAGGCTGTGAAAATCCTAGGCAGTGGTGGCTCAGATGGTAAAGAATCTGCCTGCAATGCAGGGAACCCGGGGTTCGATCCCTGGATCAGAAACATCCCCTGGAGAAGGGAATGGCAACCCACTCCAGTATTATTGCCTGGAGAATCCCATGGACAGAGGAGCCTGGCAGGCTGTACTCCGTGGGGTCACAAAAAGTCAGACACAACTGAATGACCAACACCCACCATGCTATGGACATCCTAGGCCGTCTGGCCTTCAGCATCTGCAGAGTTTAGACAATCAACATATAGTTGTGTACTATCATATCACTCAGAGAGGGGCAGCTGATGGGTGAGAAGAAATTTATTTTTTGGAGGAAACCCAGATATCTCAGTTATAGACAGAATCAGGTTCCCCTAGGAGGGAGGGAGTGCTCTGTCCAAATCCTGTGAAACTGCCCTACTTCTACCAGAGTAGAGTCTACACCCCTTAATTGACCTAAAACATACATATCTTTCCTGTATCTTAGTCAATTACTTACCTTCTCTTAAGATGGAGAATTCTTTGTGGTTACAAACCATTCAGATAAATTGCTCACTCTTTGATTGAATTTACTCTGTGTTAGTAGGGGCTGAGCATGAGGGGAAAAGTAACTCTAATTCTCATAACCACAGGAGGTAGATAATAAAGTTAATTCCATATTCACAATAAGACATTTGAAATAAGACAGGTCTGGGGCTAGAGTGCCTCACTTGCCTCACCCTAGTTCCAGCCCCACTTGGGAAGGACCAAGAGCTCTTGAGGAAGAAAAGGTAAGAGTCAAGGCCAGAGAATCAAACTCAAAACTTCCACTCATCACGACTCACAATTACCTTTCTTGTGGATCTTCACATCAGTATTGCAGAAAGGAACTGTGAGCATTTGGGAGTTCAAGACCACCCTCAGGTTCAATAATTTGCTGGAAGGGTTTATAGAACCCAACAAAGCTGTTATGCTCAGGTTATGGTTTATTTCAGCAAAAGGACACAGATTAAAGTTAGAAACAGGGGGACTACCCTGATAGCCCAATGGCTAAGACTCCACGCCCCCAACACAGGGGGCCCAGGTTCAATCCCTGGTCAGGGAATTAGATCTCACATCCCCAAAGAAGAGTTTTCATGCTGCAGATAAAGATCCCACATGCTGCCATGAAGATCAAAGATCCCACGTACCACAACTAAGACCTTGTGCAGCCAAATAAATAAATACTTTTAATTTTTTTATTTTTAATTAAAGGATAATTGCTTTACAGTGTTGTATTGGTTTCTACCATACAACCGCATGAATCAGCCATAAGTATACATATGTCCCTTCTCTCTTGAGCCTCCCTCTGACCCTCTTCATCCTACTCCTCTAGATTGTCACAGAACACTAGGTTGAGCTCCCTGTGTAAATAAGTATTAAAAATGATAAATAAATACATTTAGAAAATAAAATCAGAAACAGGAAGAAGCACATAAGACTAGAGTCCAGGAGAGGTCCAGGCATAAATTTTCTTCTCCCAGTGGAGCTGTGGACAGAGCTATGACTCCCAGCAACAATATGCAGCAAGACACTGGAGTATTGGGCTTCCCTGATGGCTTGGCAGGAAAAATTCCACCTGCAATGCAGGAGACCCAGGAGATGCAATTTTGACCCCTGAGTTGGGAAGATCCCCTGGAGAAGGAAATGGCAACCCACTCCAGTATTCTTGTATGGAGAACCCCATGGACAGAGGAGCCTGACAGGCTACAGTCCATGGGGTCACAAAGAGTCAGACATGACTTAGCAACTGAGCATGCATGCACTGGAGTACTGCCAACCAGGAAACCTCACCCAAGCCTTGGTGTCCAAGATTTTTGCTGAAAGTTGGTCACATAGGCATGGCTGGCTGCCCACCTGGCTGGCCTGAGTCTTCAACCTCTCCAAGAAGTCAAGCCAATACTGCTTGTCCCAAGCCCCCCCTGATAAATCACAGTTAGCCAAGACTATCTGGTGTGGCCCTGGAACTCAGGTAAACAAAGAGAGTATTCCAAGGCCTTAGAGGTTACCTTCCAGGAGCAGTCAAGCGTCAAACTTTTCTACGGGCACGGTTAATCCTTTACTGCATAGAACCAGTCCCATCTTGCAGTTCCACAAAGAGGATTTGTATCCAATTGCTACCACTTCCTGGCTAAGTGGCCCAGGAAGAGTCCTCAAACTCTCTGAGGCTTTTTTGATTGAATTGTAATGAGACGATAATGTCTCAGATGACTGCTGGAAACTAATATGAGGTTAGTTTCTCATATTTAATTTCTTGTTAGTTTCTCTAACACCTCCCAGGACACTAGAAACTATGAAAGTGACGAAAATCAGAACTTCCCTGGCAGCCCAGTGGTTAAGACTCTGAGCTTACACTGCAAGAAGCACAGGTTCTATCCCCAGTTGAGGAACTAATATCCTAGTGGTTGGAATTGTATAAAAAGTGGTGCAATTTAATTATATCCTGCTTCAATCAAAAGGAACCAGAGGTCATTCTTGGGGGAAGGTCTTAGAAATGGCAATACCCAGGACATGGGTCTCACCTAAGAGAAATTCCAGTTTTACAGGGACACAATCATCATGTGAGTCAGCAGGCATTTCTGGGTACCTATGGGCCAAGACCTGGAGATGCAAGGTTGAGGAGGCTCCATTTACAAGCAAGTTGATGTGATTTGGAAACTAATGAATGGAAGGGTGTTACTAAGCACAGAGATTAACTCAGGTCTAAGATGATAAGGAACAACATGCCTCCTTGAACTTCTCAAAGGCCCACAGCCAGCTCTGCTCACATTGTTGACTCCAGTGTTCTGGAACAATCTATGAGATATTAATACTTTTTTTTCTTAACTACAGCTTTAAAAAAAATACCCTAGAGACTGTAACTTGCACACACACCCTCTCTTCTGATATGTGTGGGACACAGCTGTCAATACACTGCAACACTTGACATCAGACAGTTCTGAGAAGGTGTTTTAAACGCCCCGTGCTCCCTTGCAGATGTTTTGAAAGCTACTGGATTCCAAAATTTAAAAGAAGCAGATTTTTTTTCCTTTGATGCTTTATATTCTACTCAAAACTCTCTCATCCTTAAGATTTAAGGCCTGTAGAGTTCTATGATATTAACTCACAGAACTAACCAATTTTTATCGAGCACCTACTATGTGTCATCAGTGTTGTAGGCGCATAGAAAGAAATCAGTGAGAAAAGATTTTTTTTTTTTTTAACCTCTGCCTCTGTGAAGCTTACATCCTTGTTTACTCTGACAGAATATCTGCTTTGGGAAGTTATGAACTGAGCACAGATTACTTATCTGCTGAGCGACCCTGGAGCCCTGACCAAACCCACTTGAGTTTGTTTCATCATTTTGAAATGGAACGGGTCATACCAACCTTCTAGTGTTATTGTGAAAATAGAAAACCACAGCAAAGCACCTAGAGCAATTTCGGCTCACTGAAGCTACTGAACACACGTTAGGTCCCCTCCCTTTTCCACCTTTTGTTCCCAGGACCCTATGCAATTTCAGTGATAAAACCAAGGGATGAGAAGAAACTATTCGGTAGTAGATTACTTAGAAGCCCTAAGTGCTCATCACTGGGAAAAATCAGAAATAAAATCAAAGTCTGGTATTTTGATCAGATAACCTGCTACTTTAGCCTTCCTTATACAATCTTACAGAAAACAGGGTGAGGTGGAGGGAAGACCCCAGGCCAGGTAAGGAGATACGGTTTTTGTTCAAGCTTTTCTAATTATAGCTGTGTGTCTTTGGACAACTCACTGTCCCTCTCTGAGCTCCAAAAAGAGAAGCAGCACTAGATCAGTGTTCTCCATCCAGGCTACACTTCAGAACCCCCTGTGGAGGTTCCACAACATTCTGCGGCCCAGACAATGGCACCAGAATCCCTAGAAAGATTCTTTCTTTAACTTCCCTGTTGTGCAGCCAGGTCTGAGAACTTCTGGGCTCCTCCTTCAGCTCTGACATCCAAGGCAGAGCTTGCCAACTCAAATGCCAACAGAGGCCACGAGGGTGATGTAACTGTATGAAGCCAGGCAGGAGCACCTGCCGCAAATGAGACTGGCGGGGTTGTGCTGACGTAGATGCCCTGTGGGAAGGGCAGGAAGCGACTGCAGCCTGACAACCGTTTCCACGTGAGGAGCTAGAGGCGGGGACCGGGCTAGAGATCCAGGGACGCAAAGTATCCCACTATGCAAGAGGAGCTGGTTATCGTGTGTGTGTGTGTGTGTGTGTGTGTGTGAAAACATGTACACACACGTGCAAAATCTCCAAAACTTTAAATGGTGACTCAGCTGTGACTGTTCTCTCTTCCTTCTTAATGCTGTTTAAGCAAGAATGAAAAACAAATAATCAAAAACAAAAAGGTTTGTGTATGCTGGTACAAAAAGGTTTGTGTATGAAGACCACCTGTTGCTGACATTTATTCGCTAATACTTTGAACAGACCTGAGTCTTGGAACACAGAGGCCATGATGAACATCTGGGGCTTAAAAATTCCTTATCCTCTTTTATTTATATTCTCTCACACTTTTTTTTTTTCATTTTTTTTTTTTTTCTATCTCCAGAAGCCATATTAGACACTTTTTCTCCTGATCACACTTCTCATTAAATTTCAGGACTCCAGATATGCTGTGTATCTGTTTATGTGCTCCATGTGCCTTATACATAAAGAGCATGATTTGGGGATGACAGAGGATGAGATGGTTGGATAGCATCCCTGCCTCAAACGACATGAGTTTGAACAAACTCTGTAAGATAGTGAAGGACAGGGAAACAGTTTATGGGGTTGCAAAGAGTCGGACACGACTAAGCGACTGAACAACAACAATAATTTCTTCACCACTACCCCCAAGAACCAATTTTTGCAAATTGTCCCCATTGAGAATGGTTTTTTTAAATAAATGAATTGAGACACCTTGATCTATATGCATAACTAACTAAAGCCTGGTTTGGAGGCCTGAGTTCTCTACTGTGACCACTCCACCCTCACATATGATAACCCCTCCTCTTTAGAGAGAGAGACTACGTTAGGAGAACTGCGGTCTGAGTTTGAATGCCCAGAGGATCAGCAAGCAGGTATGCAGACTTCAGTAGGCTTCTTACCTTCCACAAGCCAGTTCTGTTCACATCAACATCACAAGATTATTTTAAACCTGAAGTGAAGCCAAGCCTGGGACAGAGACTGGGGTTCGTGAATATTCTGCTGCACCTTCCAAGTCCTTCTGTGTACACCTTGGCACTGGGAGTGGAGAACCTTCAGCCATCGGCCCTTGGGGCATGGCCTCAGGCTCTCCACACCCTATGATCAGTGATAGAGTATAAGATTCTGGTCATCTTGGCCCAACAGGGAACAATTCTAAAACACCACTCTGGCTATCACCAGGGTATCCCTTGGGTCTGGCCAAGGTTGTTCCTACGTCAGCATCTCAGCTCATCTCCCTCGGCCTACTCCTGCTTTATTCTGCCTCTTCTACAAATCTGGGGTCCAGAGATGCACTTGTATAAATATCCTACACACAGGACTCCATTTCAGAATCTGCTCCCCAGGGAAACTAAACTGCTACAAGTGGCAATATAAAGGTAATGCAATAATCTACTGTTGGCCTTGTTTATGAATATAACCTTCTGAAGCATTTGCGCATGAAGTTGTCAACTGAATTTGAAGCTGGAATTTTGCACAGTTCTTTCTGTACATAACTGAGCCTGGGCTTCCTGGCTTCAGTGATGCTGTGAAACATGAAAGAGACCACGGCCTTGTTTAGTGTACTTTCTCCATTTTTTGTGTGTGATCCATCTAGCCCTTTTCATTTCTGCTCTGGGAGACCTGCATAACCTCCATCTAAGTGATATCTCTCTCCCTCGCCAGGCAAGTAAATAAATTCAGCTTCGCTTTGGATCACTGTTTGATGATCTTTGTTTCTTACTATGAAAGTGACAGTGAAATCGCTCAGTTGTGTCAGACTGTTTGCAACCCCATGGACTGTAGCCCACCAGGCTCCTCCGTCCACGGGACTTTCCAGGCAAGGATACTGGAGTGGGTTGCCATGTCCTTCTTCAGGGGATCTTCCCGACCCAGGGATCGAACCCGGATCTCCCACACTGCAGACGGATTATTTACTGTCTGAGCCACCGCGGAAGCCCATTTCTTACTTTGAACATCACAAATCTGCAACAAATCTGAGGGAGGGAGGGAGTGTTCACCCCCTTCAAATCCCATTACCTCCTACCTGGAGACCAGCCTCCTGAGGGAGATGCTGAGGTGGACAATCACACAAAAGGCAGGACATGCTAAGATGGGGGTGTTGAGTCATCAGACTGAAGTCACACCTGGATCCAGAACTGACCGGAAATGCCCTGTCCAGGGAAAAGACTAAGCCCACACGTGGTTCTGCATCTGGGGTGATCTTATGCTTCAGTCTCAGAAATCAGCAGTTCTCAGCTGCTGTCAAAGACACCGTATCCTTCCCCTGGCCAGCCCTGCACTAGAACTGGGGTCTCCAACTGAGGACCCAGAGTGGAGCTCCACCCCATTCTCAGAGGAGCTCTGTTACAGTGAGGCCCTGACACTGCCCATTCCCTTTAATATTTAGGGTTCTGTGATGTCAAACCCATAACTTTTTGACTTAAGTTTCTCAGACTTCAACTTTTCATTTTTAAGTCACCCAGCATGTGGGCATTCATTATTTTATTCCAACTGCATCTGTCAAAGCCTTTTCAAAAAGCCAGCATGGAGGGCCAAATAATGGGCTTCACTTTGCAAGGGGTCATGTAAATGGCCCATCAACACATTCCCCAGGCCTGGTAAAGCTGGTGGCCAAGCTCCAATGGAGTTTGGAAATGAAAGCCCCAGTAATCTCGTTCCAGGGCTGCAAACCACGATTCCCTACCCACCCTTGGCAGTCAGATGACTCCCTAAGATCAGCCCCCTCCTTTCAAACTGATTTCCTTATCTGCAGGATAAGGAAGGTGACCTTTCAGCCCTTAGCTTTCTCTGGGGTTTTAAACAATGCTGCTTCTTATGAAGCTTCTGTTGAGAATTTTGTGGATATGAGACCAACAAAACATTTTTTGCTATGCCCTTATTTCATTTTCCAGTTTAAAATAATCACAAAAGGTAGATCTGCAATTTTTGCCCAAAATAAGTTGAGTCGATTTTGAATGAGAAGTGCAAAAATCAGAGGAGCATCACTATATAACTCACTCCTTTAGAGCTGGTTCTGGTAGAGACCTGCTAGTGAGAATTATTCCAAAAGGAGTCATCATGAGCAGGGTGGAAGAAAGTCCAATTGTTGTGGAGAATACTGGGGGCAGGGGGTGGGCGGGGGGTGGGGGGGTGAGTCCCATTATTCCAAGAAAGCAGTGATGATTAATGAAACTGTACAGAAGAAGCAGCCAGCCCATTGTCAGTGTGATAGAGAGAACTGCATTTCAACTTAAGCTTCTCAGGGACCTCAAATCTGCCATCATAAAATAGGATGCTCAGGTAACATAGAAGATAACATAAAATGCAGGTTCAGTTACCCTGCATACTTGATGTGCTCCACTGAGTTTTTCAAAACGCATATGGAAAGTCCCCGATGGCTCAGTGGTAAAGAATCTGCCTGCCAGTGCAGGAGCCACAGGGCACTCTGCTTCGATCCCTGGAGGAGGAACTGGCAACCCACTCCAGTACTCTTGTCTAGATAATCCCATGGACAGAGGAGCCTGGTGGGCTTACAGTCCACAGGTCACAACGAATCAGACATGACTGAGCACTCAGCGTGCCTGGGAAGTCCCACTGAATATTCCATCCCTCCATAGACGCTCTTAACACTAAAGAGAGCCCCAGAGCCAGGCAAGGAAAACTGAATTGTTCATTATCTCTTTCTTCATTTTGGTGATCAGGGGGCATCAGTTATACTTTACATACAAGTGCTTTTACAGTCATCATGGTGGTCTTCACCATAGACATAAGCCGTGTTCTTATCCAGAATGTATAGATATACAACTGAGTCTCAGAAGGGAGGAAGATCTTTTAGTGGCAGATCCACAGAAGACTCTGGTCTGGTAAATTCCAGTTGCAGTGCCCTTTCTCTGAAACCTCTATTCTGAACCCAACTTGAGTTGGCCTCTGCCCTGGGCTCCCCTGGTACAGTAGGTAACACATGGAGAAATACCAATGGGTCAAGGAAATCATATTATGAATATTCAGTCCTTCCCTGAATATTCATTGGAAGGACTGATGCTGAAACTGAAGCTCCGATTCTTTGGCCACCTGATGCAAAGAGCTGACTCACTGGAAAAGACCCTGATGCTGGGAAAGATTGAAGGCAGGAGGAGAAGGGGACAACAGAGGACGAGATGGTTGGATGGCATCACCGACTAAGTGGATATGAGTTTGAGCAAGCTCCAGGAGATTGTGAAGGACAGGGAAGCCTGGTATGCTGCAGTCTATGGGGTTGCAAAGAGTCAGACATGACTGAGCAATTGAACAACACCACCACCACCACACTGTCAATATTTTTGGAGGTTTTTAGCAATGCTGATGTACTGAGTTGTTGAAGTATTAAGCACATCTTCTAATATTATTACAGGCTCTATACTTCAATTTGATTCAATATTCCAAACATTTATTGCATCTGTGTAAATCAGCCAAACTTAGGTTTTCCTGGAACACAAATTTTATGTTATTAATATTGGAGGCTCAAAGGCAGCTCCAAATTTAATGCTGAGGGGACATCAAAGAAAGGACTCTTTGGACACTGTGCCAGTTGCATGCTCATTATCATACTAATGTCGCCCCTGCAAAGCCTTCAGTGACATCCTCGGATATATGCAAATATGCATTGAGAAAAAATGGAAATGTATGTAAATGACACAGAGGTTATACTGGCCTATTAACATCACAAATCCCCATTTACAGCCCACTTTTAATTTAAGTGATCTTTCTATTAGGAGGACCACTTATGAAGTTAATCTGGAACAAAATCACAGCATGTCAATTAAAACGGTGTGACAGTGAGACCACCATCAATTGGCAACTCTTTGCAGATGTCTTAATTAGGCTTCTCAGTGGCAGGTTGACCGATGACACTCTGTGAAAGTCATTTTCAAGTTTGCATCTGAGGGCTTGCTTCTCCTTCAAACTTTTCCTCTTTTTCTTCTCTCTGTTTAAATCTTAGCTATTATGAGGCTTCCCTTTGTGCATTTTTTCCCCAAAGACTTGATTATTTTTCTCATTTCTTCTTACTGTGAGTAAAAATGTGCCAGAGAGAATATTCCCCTCCCAGGGGCTTGGGCACTGCAAGCCTTCATTTATTTGAAGTCTTTTGTTTTATCTTAAGTATTCATATGAAATTTGCATTCTCTTTCTCAAAATACTCAGGCATATTTTAATATAAAATTTTGCTTAAAATCACATGTGATGGTGGTTTAGTCGCTAAATCGTATTGAGCCCCATGGACTATAGCCCTCCAGTCTCCTCTGGAGGAGGAATTTCCCAGGCAAGAATACTGGAGTGGGTTGCCATTTGCTTCTCCAGGGGACCTTCTCGGCACAGGGATTGAACCCAAGTCTCCTGCATTGCAGGTGGATTCTTTACCTATTGAGCTGAAGTCACGTAGTTCTGTATTTTTGTATATTCTCACCTCACGCTAATGCTATGTGGGGAGTGAAGAGGTGGAAAGCACAAGTTTTATATAAAGTGAGTTTTGGAACCATTCAGACCTGAGTATAAAACCAGCACTGCTATTTATTAAGCATATGACTTCAGAAATGTGATTTAATCCAAACTGACCTCTCCCAGGCTAGGAATTCTCTTTTTTTTTTTTCCTTGCTCAGATTTAATGAAATAAAATTGACATATAATATTATGTTAGAGTAGCAAATGCCAACTCACTCCAGTATTCCTGCCTGGAAAATCCCATGGACCAAGGAGCCAGGCAGACTGCAGTCCATAAGGTCACAAAGAGTTGGACACAACTGAGCAACTGGGCATGCGTACATATTTTAAGATCATGTGGTTACAAGATGTACATTGTGTTGAACTGACCCTCTTAAAAATTGCAAAATGATTACCACCATCTGTGTTCATGCTGATCACTCAGTCATGGCCAACTCTTTGAGACCCCATGGACTAAAGCCCTCCAGGCTCCTCTGTCCATGGGATTCTCCAGGCAAGAATGCTGGAGTGGGCTGCCAGGCCCTCCTCTAGGGGATCTTCCCTACCCGGGCATCGAACTTGGATCTCCTGTGCCTCTTGCATTGACAGGTGGACTGCTCACCACTGCGCCACCTGAACCTGCATCAGGTCAGTTTAAGATCTACTCTCTTAGACATTTTCAAGTGTATAATACAATACTGTTAACTATAGTCACCAGGCTATCCATTTGATTATCAGAGTTTATTCACCTTATACCTAGAAGTTTATACCCTTTGGTCAATATCTCTTCATTTCCCCCACTTCTCAGCTCCTGATAAATATCATTCTTACATACTTGCATGAGTTCAGCTTTTTCGACTTCCACATATAAATGAGGTCATACAGTATTAACGTTTACCTTCTCTGTCTGACTTATTTAGAATGCCCTCAAATTTTATCCATGTTGTCACAAATGGTAGGATGTCTTTCTTTCTCATGGCCAAATAACAGTCCATTATATATGCATGTGTGGTGCTAAGTCGCTCTCATGTCCGATTCTTTGTGATCTTATGGACCTTAGCCTGCCAGGTTCCTCTGTCCATGGGATTCTCCAGACAAGAATATTAGAGTGGCTTGCCATGCCCTCCTCCAGGGGATCTTCTTGACTCAGGGATTAAACCCACATCTCCTGCCTCTCCTAAACTGCAGGCAGATTCTTTGTCACTGAGCCAGCACGAAAGCCATGATACATGCCCCTTCTTCATCCGTTCATCAGTTGACAACCCTTAGCCTGTGTCTGGGTCCTGGCTGTTCTGAATAAAGTCTCAGTGAACATGGGAGTGCAGAGATCTCTGAGACCTTGATTTCATTTCTTTGGAAATATGGGGATTGCTGGAGTGTATGGGACTTCTGTTTTTGATTTTTTGAAGAATGTCCCTGCTATTTTCCATAGTAACTGCACCAATTTACATCCCCACTAACAATTCCTTTTTCTGGATCCTCGCCAACATTTGTTATTTCTAGTCTTTTTGATGATAGCCATTCTAACAAGTGAAAGGTGATATCTCATTGTAGTTTTGATTTGTATTTCTCTGATGATTAGCAATGTTGAGCATCTTTTCACAAACTCGTTGACCATTTATACATCTTCTTTGGAAACACATTCATTCATTTCCTCTCCCCATTTTCCCTATTGAGTTGTATGAGTTCTTTATATATTTTACATATTAACCCCTTTTAGATACATGATTTGCAAATATTTTTTCCCATTCTGCAGGTTGACTTTTCATTTTGTTGACTGCTTTTTTTGCTATACAAAAGCTTTTTAGTTTGATATTGTCCCACAGATTAATGTCTTTCTTCTGTTGCTTGTGCTTTAGGGGTGATGTCGAAAAAAATATTGCCAAGATCTATGTCAAATATTATTGCTCTAATTATGGCATTCTCACAAAACATCTCAGTAATCCTCACCTCATCATATCATAGAGTTCTTTAATCATTTAGTTATCTGTCTATAATTTTTTTCATTTTCCTAACATAGTTGCAGCAATCTATGCAAAAGGCTCTGTGTAATGTGTGTATACACATACATAAATCATGTGAGGAAATGTACACACACACACACACACACACATACACATGTGGGCTTCCCCCATGGCTCAGCGGTAAAGAATATACCTACCAAGCAGGAAATGCTGGTTTGATCCCTGAGTGGGGGAAGATCCCCTCAAGAAGGAAATGGTAATCCACTCTGGTATACTTGTTTGGGAAATGCCATGGGCAGAGGGGACTGGCAGGCTTGATAGAGTCACAAAGAGTTCATGGAGTCACAAAGAGTTCACGGACTCCCAAAGAGACAGGTAAGACTTAGTGACTAAACAAACAACCAACCAAAAAAATATATATATGCCATTTATATATATATATATATATACCATTTACATATATATATATATATATGTAAATGGTATATATACCATTTGAGCATTATTTTACTAGAGTGTGAGATGAGTGCAATTGTGCAGTAGTTTGAACATTCTTTGGTATTGCCTTTCTTTGGGATTGGAATGAAAACTGACCTCTTTCAGTCCTTTGGCCACTGCTGAGTTTTCCAAATTTGCTGGCATATTGAGTGGACCACTTTCACAGCATCATCTTTCAGGATTTGAAATAGCTCAACTGGAATTCCGTCACCTCCACTAGCTTTGTGCATAGTGATGCTTTCTAAGGTCCACTTGACTTCACATTCCAGGATGTCTGGCTCTAGGTGAGTAATTATCACCATCATAATTATCTTGGTCATGAAGCTCTTTTTTTGTACAGTTCTTCTGTGTATTCTTGCCACCTCTTCTTAATATCTTCTGCTTCTGTTAGGTCCATACCATTTCTGTCCTTTATCGAGCCCATCATTGCATGAAATGTTCCCTTGGTATCTCCTATTTTCTTGAAGAGATCTCTAGTCTTTCCCATTCTGTTGTTTTCCTCTATTTCTTTGCATTGATCGCTGAGGAAGGCTTTCTTATCTCTCCTTGCTATTCTTTGGAACTCTGCATTCAGATGCTTATATTTTTCCTTTTCTCCTTTGCTTTTTGCTTCTTTTCTTTCCAAGCCAGGCTTCAGCAATATGTGAACTGTGAACTTCCAAATGTTCAAGCTGGTTTTAGAAAAGGCAGAGGAACAAGAAATCAAATTGCCAACAACCGCTGGATCATCAAACAAGCAAGAGAGTTCCAGAAAAACATCTCTTTCTGCTTTATTGACTATGCCAAAGCCTTTGACTGTGTGGATCACAATAAACTGTGGAAAATTCTGAAAGAGATCGAAATACCAGACCTCCTGATCTGCCTCTTGAGAAACCTATATGCAGGTCAGGAAGCAACAATTAGAACTGAACATGGAAAAACAGACTGGTTCCAAATAGGGAAAGAAGTATGTCAAGGCTGTATATTGTCACCCTGCTTATTTAACTTATAGGCAGAGTACATCATGAGAAACGTTGGGCTGGATGAAGCACAAGCTGGAATCAAGATTGCCAGGAGAAATATCAATAAGCTCAGATATGCAGATGACACCACCCTTATGGCAGAAAGTGAAGAGGAACTCAAAAGCCTCTTGATGAAAGTGAAAGAGGAGAGTGAAAAAGTTGGCTTAAAGCTCAACACTCAGAAAACTAAGATCATGGCATCCGGTCCCATCACTTCATGGGAAATAGATGGGGAAACAGTGGAAACAGTGTCAGACTTTATTTTTGGGGGCTCCAAAATCACTGCAGATGGTGACTGCAGCCATGAAATTAAAAGACGCTTACTCCTTGGAAGGAAAGTTATGACCAACCTAGATAGCATATTCAAAAGCAGAGATATTACTTTGCCAACAAAGGTCCATCTAGTCAAGGCTATGGTTTTTCCAGTGGTCATGTATGGATGTGAGAGTTGGACTGTGAAGAAAGCTGAGCACCAAAGAACTGATGCTTGTGAACTGTGGTGCTGGAGAATACTCTTGAGAGTCCCTTGGACTGCAAGGAGATCCAACCAGTCCATCCTAAAGGAGATCAGTCCTGGGTGTTCATTGGAAGGACTGATGCTAAAGCTGAAGCTCCAGTACTTTGGCCACCTGATACAAAGAGTTGACTCATTGGAAAAGACCCTGATGCTGGGAGGGATTGAAGCCAGGAGGAGAAGGGGATGACAGAGGATGAGATGGCTGGATGGCATCACTGACTCGATGGATATGAGTTTGAGTGAACTCCGGGAGTTGATGACGGACAGGGAGGCCTGGCATGCTGTGATTCACGGAGTCGCAAAGAGTCGGACACGACTGAGTGACTTAACTGAACTGAACAGATATACCATTTACATAAATATCTTCTTTATATACACATATATATACAAACATATATGTATGTATGTATGTATATATATATATATATATACACACACACACACACACACATATATATACACATTTGGGCTTCCCTGGTGGCTCAGATGGTAAAGAATCCATCTGCAATGCAAGAGACATGGGTTCAATCCCTGGTTTTGGAAGATCCCCTGGAGGAGGGCATGGCAACATGACAACCCACTCCAGTATCCTGCCTTGAGAATCCCCACGGACAGTGGTACTTGGAAGGTTATAGTTCATGGAGTCACAAAGAGCTGGACACGACTGAGCAACTAAGCACACATATACATTTACATATCTTTTTTCCTACTCTTTTGAGTCTTTTGGCAAATAAATTGTTAGCAAGTGAGATTTGAGAGAAATGCATTAATATATTTAAGAAATCGCTAACTTTTAAGGCATGGTGAAAAGCATGCTTTAGTTGTATCATCTACATTCTCCTTTTAAAAATATTCATTTGTTTATTTATATTTGGCCACATTGTGTCTTAGTTGTAGTGTGTGGGCTCCATAGCACATAGGCTCTGTAGTTTCAGCCCACAGGCTTTCTGGTTGAGGCATGCAGGCTACGTAGTTGTGGTGTGGGCTTGACTGTCCTGTGGCATGTAGGATCTTAGCCCCCCAACCAGGGATCAAACCTACGTCCCCTACATTGGAAAGCAGATTCTTAACCACTGGACAACCAAGGAAGTCATCCCATCTGCATTCTCCTGATGCTTTAAATTCCAATTGCTTCTTATCTATCATTAAAGTAGACCAAATAAGACTTGATCTTAGCAAATTCTAACTTTCCTACTTCATTTAGAGCATACAATAAAAGATTAGCATCTAAGGATTTCACTTTCAAGGCTGATATCACATACAAGCATAAAGTTGAAGCCACTAGGCTAAAGGTCTGATATACCAAACAGAATTCCTGAACTGAGATATGAAATTAGTTGGGTGAAAATTCAATTTTGAGTTATTTTAGTACTCACATAAAGTGTGGAAAGTGTTAGTTGCTCAGTCGTGCCTGACTCTTTGCGACCTTGTGGACTGTAGTCCATCAGGCTCCTCTGTTCATGGGATTTTCCAGGCAAGAATACGAGAATGGGTTGCCATTTGCCTCTCCAGGGTACTCACACAGGAGGACAGAAATACCTAACTGTGTCAAGAGCCTATTGAATTCTTAGAAGCAGTAATTATCCCAAGCATGACTAAAAGAGATTGGAGATGAGCAGACTTCAACACAATGTTTATTTCTGCAAAACGAAACAATTTTAGTTTAGCTTCTTCTTTTTACATTGCAATTGAGTGAGATTAGGGGCCATCTAGGATGAGAGAGTTCTGGTATAAGACTGAGACCCAAGGTGGACAGACTGCGGAGACTTCTAGTCTCAGACTGTTTTGTTGCTGTTGTTCAGTTGCTGAGTCATGTCGGACTCTTTGTGACTCCACAGACTACAGTGTGCCAGGCTTCCTTGTCTTTCAATACCTCTTGCAGTTTGCTCAAACTCATGTCCATTGAGTCAGCGATCCTATCCAACCATCGTATCCTCTGTAGCCCTCTTCTCCTCAGGTTGCGTAAATGTGGCAAAACGGATACAAATAAATAAATAATGTATGTCTTGAAATATTTCTTCCTACTGGAAACATCAGTTTGAATGACGGCAGAATCATTGACCTGGTCTCTAAAACCAGAAATGTGAGTGGAGGGGGCTTTGTGAAATCCCCTTTTCCTCTCACCTCCCTCATTCAAAGTCTTCTCAATCCTTGCCAAGTGATGTTAGTGCCATCCCTCCAGCTGCCAATGCTGCCTAAGCCAGGTGCTGGTCCTACTGCCACTGGTACTGTTCTTCTCTCAGACAGTCTTTCCGCTGTGGCCAGAATCAACTACACATTTCCAAAGCAATCTTATTTGCTTGCATAACGTACTCCAATGACACTCTATTATAACAGCAAGACCTTACAATTCCTTAAGATGATTTCTAAATCAACAGCCTATATTTATAACCCCACTTCTTAATATTTCTTAGGTATAGAGTTTCTAGACATAGCAAAAAGGGAAAAAGATAGAATAGTTGTATGCATGTGTGTGTGTGTGTGTGTGTGTGTGTGTGTACCATGCAATATTTAGGTGCACTTACACTAGAAAATTATTCTTTATCTGAAATTCAAATTGAACTAGGTGTTCTGCATTTTATTTGGCAACCTCATTTACATGGATGCCAAAATTCGGCAAACTGAAATACCTTTGCACTTTTTTAATGTTCACTTCTATCTATGGAGAGCAAGATCATGCACTCAAGCCCAAATATTTGGCATATTATTGATACAGACATTCAGTAAGTATCTGTTAAAGGAAGGAAGACAGAGAAGGAAAGAAAGAGATAAAAGGAGAGAGGAGAGGGGGAAATAAGAAAAACACTTTTAAATATAACAGACTTGTATTCTACCTAAAGTAAAAACCTTGTATTTCTAAACTCCTATGGAAATTTAGATCACACCACCCAGTCCTAAATGAGCAGTTGCCAGACTGATCCTATTAACATGGTCTGATGTTATTACTCTCTTACTCAACACCCTCTTATGGATCTCTGTTCTACTGTTACTGAACTCAGGTCTGGCTGCTTACTGCTCAAAAGCAAATGCTTGAGAGGCAAGTGTTGGTAAAATGAAAAGGTTGCCTTATTCAGGAGGTCTAACCTAGGAGAGAAGGTGGACTCATGTCCAAAGGCCAACTCCCTGCTGTTGATCAGTGAACAAGAGCTTTGAAAGGGGAGTCTCAAGTGTGTGTAGGTGGAGGGAGGAGGACTGTATGCAAAACAGCAGAGTTAGCTCTGACAATTATCTTGAAATTAGTTATGCAGTTGTCTGAAAAGCGTCATCTTGATTGTTTCAAGTACAGTTACTATTTAGTTCCAGGGTTGATTTGTTCTTATTTCCTTGAGGCCAGTTCTCGAAATTGAGGTACCTTATGCCATAGAAGAACTATACAAAAAAGATCTTCACGACCAAGATAATCACAATGGTGTGATCACTCACCTACAGCCAGACATCCTCGAATGTGAAGTCAAATGGGCCTTAGAAAGCATCACTATGCACAAAGCTAGTGGAGGTGATGAAATTCCAGTGGAGCTATTTCAAATCCTGAAAGATGATGCTGTGAAAGTGGTCCACTCAATATGCCAGCAAATTTGGAAAACTCAGCAGTGGCCACAGGACTGGAAAAGGTCAGTTTGCATTCCAATCCCAAACAAAGGCAATGCCAAAGAATGCTCAAACTACCGCACAATTGCACTCATCTCACATGCTAGTAAAGTAATATTCAAAATTCTCCAAGCCAGCCTTCAGCAATATGTGAACCATGAACTTCCAGATGTTCAAGCTGGTTTTAGAAAAGGCAGAGGAACAAGAGATCAAATTGCCAACATCCGCTGGATCATCAAAAAAGCAAGAGAGTTCCAGAAAAACATCGATTTCTGCTTTATTTACTATGTCAAAGCCTTTGACTCTGTGGATCACAATAAACTGTGGAAAATTATGAAAGAGATGGGAATACCAGGCCACCTGACCTGCCTCTTGAGAAACCTATATGCAGGTAAGGAAGCAACAGTTAGACCTGGTCATGGAACAACAGACTGGTTCCAAATAGGAAAAGGAGTACGTCAAGGCTGTATATTGTCACCCTGCTTATTTAACTTATTGAACTAAAAAGCCTCTTGATGAAAGTGAAAGAGGAGAGTGAAAAAGTTGGCTTAAAGCTCAACATTCAGAAAACGAAGATCGTGGCATCTGGTCCCATCACTTCATGGGAAATAGATGGGGAAACAGTGGAAACAGTATCAGACTTTATCTTTGGGGGCTCCAAAATCACTGCAGATGGTGACTGCAGCCATGAAATTAAAAGACGCTTACTCCTTGGAAGGAAAGTTATGACCAACCTAGATAGCATATTGAAAAGCAAAGACATTACTTTGCCAACAAAGGGCCGTCTAGTCAAGGCTATGGTTTTTCCAGTAGTCATGTATGGATGTGAGAGTTGGACTGTGAAGAAAGCTGTCTGCCAAAGAATTGATGCTTTTGAACTCTAGTGTTGGAGAAGACTCTTGAGAGTCCCTTGGACTTCAAGGAGATCCAACCAGTCCATTCTGAAGGAAATCAGTCCTGGGTGTTCTTTGGAAGGAATGATGCTAAAGCTGAAACTCCAATACTTTGGCCACCTCATGCGAAGAGTTGACTCATTGGAAAAGACTCTGATGCTGGGAGGGATTGGGGGCAGGAGGAAAAGGGGACAACAGAGGATGAGATGGCTGATGGCATCACCAACTCGATGGATGTGAATCTGAGTGAACTTCGGGAGCTGGTGATGGATAGGGAGGCCTGGAGTGCTGCGATTCATGGGGTCGCAAAGAGTCAGACACCACTGAGCGACTGAACTGAACTGAACTGAACTGAACTGATGCCATAGTTACAGTCTGGCCATTATGTGGTTAACTTCTTCCACTTGATGGGGGTTTCAGTATCTACAGGACAGCTCAAAAGATGTGGATCAGCAGATTATCTATAGCTCTTGAAAAGGAACAGCAAGTGCTTGACTTTGTTTAATGACTCAACTATTATCATTTGGTCTTGTTTGACTGCTTTCATTTGCTTCTGCGCTTTCTCACCTAGCTGATTAAATTTATTTTTGGCTAAAGTTTTGCTACAGACAAAAAGGAACAGAGGACACGGGGTGTGGGGGGTGGCCGGTGTGGGGAGACAGGAATCTATCCTGGAAAGAAACCCATAGGGTGCTGCTCCTTTCCGCTACCAGAATAAAACCAAAGTCCTGGAAGGACACACTTGACTCCACATCCTGCTCCCACAGTGCTCCAACCACGGTGGCTTCCTGCTGTTCCTGAAACCCCACAGCACTTCCTGAGCACCCCCATCTCAGGGCTCTTGAGCTGGCTGTTCTCAGGCCCTGGGACATTCCTCCCCAAGAAATACACATGGCTGGCTCCCTTACCCCTGTGAGGTCTTTCCTCGATGTCTTCTCAGTAAAGGCTCTCTGTTCACCCCTCCCTCTTTCCATTTCTTCATACCCATTACTGCTTCTTATCCCACTATATTATATTACAATATATCTCTCTATGTAGTCTTCCTCCTTTAGAATGCAAGCTCCATGAGAGTGAGACTTTTGTCAGCTATATTTACATTCCCAAAGCTTAGAAAAATGCCAGGAAATAAGCTAACTTAATATTTGTTGCATGAAAAAGTACCTGATATATTTTGTCTACTGGTTTTAATCTTCAGTAGTAAAAGAATGGAAACATGAGGGGAAAAGATGATAGGTATCAAAATTCAGGAAAAAAAGAAAAAAACAGGTCTACTTGGATTTGCCTCTCAAGTTAGGTCTCCAGAACCTTTGTGAGTCTCATCGTTGTAACCATGCTCAGTCATGTCCAGCTTTTTGTGACCCCATGGACTGTAGCCTGCCAGGCTCCTCTGTCCATGGGATTTTCCAGGCAAGAATGTTGGAGCGGGTTGCCATTTCTTCTTCCAAGGGATCTTCCTGACTCAAGAATTGAAACTGTGTCTCCTGTATTGGCAGGCACATTCTTTACCATTGTGCCACCTGGGAAGCCCAATTCCCTCCTCAGTGAAATGGAAACATTTTCTGCTCTACCTACCTTAATTGCAGTGTTGCTTGTCCCAGCCCCTCAAAGTTGAAGGTTGCTGATGGTTTGTGAAGAGGAACTGAAGGGCCTCTTGATGAAGGTAAAAGAGGAGAGTGAAAAGTTGACTTAAAACTCAGTATTCAAAAATCTAATATCATAGCATCTGGCCCTATCACTTCATGGCAAATAGATGGAGAAACAATGGAAACAATTACAGACTTTATTTTGGGGGCTCCAAAATCACCACAGTTGGTGACTGCAGCCATGAAATTAAAAGACGCTTGCTCCTTGAAAGGAAAATTATGACAAACTTAGACAGCATATCAAAAAGCAGAGATATCACTTTGCTGACCAAGGTCCAGATAGTCAAAGCTATGGTTTTTCCAGTAGTCATGCATGAATGTGAGAGTGGGACCATAAAGAAGGCTGAGCACCAAAGAATTAATGCTTTTGGACTGTGGTGCTAGAGAAAACTCTTGAGAGTCCCTTGGACATTAAGGAGATCAAACCAGTCAATCCTAAGGGAAATCAACCCTGAATATTTACTGGAAGGATTGATGCTGAAGCTGAAGCTCCAATACTTTGGCCAGCTGATGCAAAGAGCCAACTTACTGGAAAAGTCTCTGAGGCTGGGAAAGATTGAGGGCAGGAGGAGAAGGAGACAGCAGAGGATGAGATGGTTGGATAGTATCACCGACTCAAAGGACATGAATTTAAGCAGACTCCAGGAGATAGTGAAAGACAGGGAAGCCTGGTGTGCTACAGTCCACGGGGTCATAAAGAGTCAGACATGACTTAGCAACTGAACAACAACAACTGGCCTCCTGACTTTTAGGAAAGGCAAGCTACTCTTCCCTGCCCCTTGTCTTGCACCACCTCCTCTTTGATCTCTGGTCAGCATCAATCCCAGTCTCCTTGCTCTGTTCAAAGGGAAGCATACCTCACTGAGCCCTCAGATTGAGCCTGCTGGCTGCCTCTCTTGGGAGCATGATTTGCATCCTACTGAGCTCTCATCTGATATTCCTGAGACCTCCTGACATGCCCTCGCTACCTGAGACATTTTGTGAGAATTATAAAGTATGCGAGATCAGGTTGCAAACTCTGAAGTACTGCAGCAAATAGGAGCAACAGTCATTCTTAATGTAAACTTTTAATCCTGCAGATAAAGATAAAAAGAGGAAAAATTTTCAAGCATCAGGGACCTCCACAAAGTTATTGTACTTTCTTACATTATGCACTTTCTTTATCCTTACAATATGCACTTTCTTACATTATCCTTGATTCTCAATGACTTAGCCTGTTCAGTACTGATCTCCACATTTTAAAAATAGGGAAACTGAGACATAGATAATGTAATCCTGGGTTTACATGGCAAACCTGAGGTGAAGGAGAATTTCAGATCCAAACAGGTCTGACTTTATACAGATCATGCCTTTTGAATTTCACCATACTTCCTACCAGGATATGTTTAACAGATCGAATATTATACCAAGCCAGTTCAGATTGATCCAAGGGCCCATCTTACTGCTGTTCTCTGTCAGTGAAAAATGATTCTTCTCTTCCCTTTTTAAGTGGACAGTTAAAACAATAGCTCATGGGATGGGAACCCCTGGAATAAAGGGTCTATGACTCACTTGTGTATGTAATTACAGCAATCCTGTTGCTGATAGGTTATCTTAAAATTCTTGTTGAATGTAGTTTTAATACCTATAATTTTAAATTGCTTTTCATAATTAAAAATAGTAAGGTTCTTTATAATATATGAAGAAAGAAAAAGCAAAACTGCTCTTTTTACTATCCAGATATAGCCACTATTAATAGTTTAGCATATAATATACTAATAGCATATAATACATTAATATTTTAGCACATCAATATTTATTTTAGTAATTTCTTCCAGTTTGAATGATGTGTATATTTTTAATCATGATGCTACTGTTTGTTAAAATTAAGCATACTATTTTATTTTAAAAGAGAAAATTTCATTCTTATAGAAAATTTGAAATTTCAAAAAGGACAAAGAAAGGATTAAATATACAATGTGATTTTTCACAAATAATGATAATCAAGTATATAACTAATAATAGCCAGAGATTGCTACCTTTGTTTATGCCCTCCACTTTTTCTGTGTACTTTAATGAGTTTGAAATAATGGCGCACATATTGCTTTTAAATATAAAGAACTCAAACATGTTCATAGTTTCTAGATGAAAAATAAAATAAAGAGTGGCTTAATGACAAATAATATCTGCCAGTGGGTGGTATATTTCTTTCCAAAAACTCAGGTGCTTCATATAAATTTTAAAGATACAAAAAACCACTTTTCAGTTTCTGTAGTATTGGAATTGGCCATATGTCACTCTCTGCAGCTACATTTTTGTAAAGATGAAATGGATTTGTTGTTGTTGGTGGTGGTGGTGGTTTATTAATCCCCTCAGGTGCTTTAACATTCTGGTATTTAGCAATAACTGCCAAGTGATTGAACAGAAAATAAGAATTATTGTTTTAAATGGGCATCAATCACAGATATAGAATCATACTCATTGAATTCACTGGTATTACCATTTTCCAGACCATTCTGAAGTAGCTGGCTTTACAGAAGCATGCGATGGCCTTTGGAGTATTCAGCTGCAATGCCAGTTTGGAGGCCCTATTTCTCAGGGCTTGGGCATGGTTCAACAGGGGTCTATACATGCTCTGATTTAGTGTGGCTGTCTCTCCCACATCCAAGATTAAAAAGGGTCCAGGAATCAAGGGCTGGCAATGGGAATGACATCACTCACTATTACTCCTAGTAACCCACTAGCAGAATTTTTGCTTCCTGTTTCTTCAACTTTAGCTCTGCTGACATAGACATCTTGGCTCCAGAAGAAGAATGCTTCCATCAGGAGACACAGAAGTGAATCCATTGAAATGGAAGTTAAGATTACCCAGTTACTCTGAGCTCCTCATGATACTGAATCAACAGACTAACAGTGAAAGAGCTATTGTGCTAGCTGGAATGATTGATCATGATTCCAAGAGGAAGTTGAATGACTACTCCACAGTGGAGGTCAGGGAAAGTGTGTCTGGGAAACAGGAACTCTCACTGGGGATCTCTTAGTATTACCATGTGCTATGATCAAAGTCAATGGAAAGCTATAACAGCTCAAAGTAGGCAGGACTAATAATAGCACTGGCTTCCTTGGTGGCTCATTGGTTAAAAAAAAAAAAAAAAAACACTTGGCAATGCAGGAGACAGGGGTTGGTCCCTGGGTCGGGAAGATTCCAGGGAGAAGGAAATGGCAACACACTCTAGTATTCTTAGCATTCTTACAGACTAACACAACAACAATATGGAACGAAGGTTTGGATCACTATACCAGGTAAAGACCCCTGACTGGCTGAGGTGCTTGATGAAGGCAAAGGGAATAAAGAATGGACAGTGGGATAAGATAATTATAAATATTATGACTCTGTGACCAGTTACAGAAACTAGGACTGTATTGTCAGAAGTATTTCCTCCTTATTTTGTTAGGCTTTTTCTGTATAGATATACAAGCTGTGTGTGTGTGTGTGTGTGTGTGTGTGTGTGTGTACTTGCTTAATATGAGTTTCCTCAGTGGTTCAGCGGTAAAGAATCTTCCGGCAATCCAGGAGATGCAGGTTCAATCCCTGGGTCTAAAAGATCCCTCGGAGGAGGAAATGGCAACTCACTGCAACATTCTTGCCTGGAGAATCCCATGCACAGAGGAGCCTGGTGGGCTACAGTCCATAGGGTCACAAAGAGTCAGACATGACTAAAGCTATTGAGCACACACACATACTTGCTTAATATATAGAGATATATTTGATTTTATATTTAAACAAAATATATAAAGTTGTTCTCTCTGTTTGTTTTCTTTTCTACCTTATTCCTTTATCATGTAACAATAAGAATTATTAACTTTATGCTACAGTAGTTAAGTACTAAATTTACATTATAGTATTTAAAAATGGGATATCAAGGAAAAGAGTAAATGTCGCTTAAGGACTTTACTTCATTTTCAGGAGCAGTTAGTGCATCTTTGGTTGTACTCAGGATAGTTAGTTCATGCTAGGCAGAATTATGACCTTGTTATTGTCTTTATTATGAAATTGTTCTGGTTATTCAGTTGCTCAGTAATGTCCAGCTCTTTGAAGCCCCATGGACTTTAGCACACCAGGCTTCCCTGTCCTTTACCATCTCCCAGAACTTGCTCAAATTCATGTCCGTTGAGTCAGTGATGCCATTACCTACCTCACTAAGTCAATGGAGAAAAAAATACAAGTGTGGCTTAAGGAGATGCACGTGGGTGCCAAGTTGATAACAGATGGATTTGTGATGATGAATGCCTTGTGTCAACTTGACTGGATCATGGAGTGCTCAGATTAAACATTATCTCTGGGCTTATCTGTGATGATAGTTCTATGTGAGTAAACTGAATAAAGCACATTGCCCTTCCCAGTATAAGTGGGCATCATCCAATCTGTGACAGTCAGAATAGGGAAAAAAAAAAGAAAGAAAGAAAAAAAGACTAAGGACGGGGAAATCAGCTCTTTCTAACTTTTTGAGCTGTGACATAGGTTTTGTGCTGTCTACCTCCAGTTCTCAGTACCATATGTTGGACACCACGGGCTTTCCTGGATCTCTAGCTTGTAGACAGAAGATCATGGGATATCTCAACCTCCATAATTATGTGAGATAATCCTTATAATAACTGGAGAAGACTCTTGAGAGTTCCTTGGACTGCAAGGAGATCAAACCAGTCAACCCTAAAGGATTCTTCATTGGAAGGACTGATGCTGAAGTTGATGCTCCAATATTGTGGCCACCTGATTCAAATGGCTGACTCATTGGAAAAGACTGATGTTGGAAAAGATTGAGGGCAGGAGAAGATGGCATTAGTGACTTAGTGGACATGATTTTTAACAAACCCCAGGAGATGGTGAAGGACAGGGAAGTGTGACATGCTGCACTCCATGGGGTTGCAAAGCGACGGACATGAGTGAGAAACTGGACAGAAGCAACATATATATACCACTGGTTCTGTTTCTATGGAGAATCCTGTTACAGTACTCAGTCTATTTTCCACATAAAAATGCACAGATGTAATTCTATTAAAAGGCATTTTGGTACTCAATACTCCAGAAGTTCTAAATTCCATCTCTCATAATAATATAATTTTCTGTAACCTCAGCTGTGTTCTTACCTGGTTCTTAATGCTCATTGTTATTCTGCAGTTGACTTTTAGTTTCCTAGAAAAGCTTCCTCACATCATCCAGCTCCTTTTCTATGTCATTTTATTATTCTTTCTTTATGACGTCTCTCCTATTTTTAAGAGGCTATCATTTCTTGCATCTCATCTAAGGATGCCAAATAATCTCCTAAAAGAAGAAAATCCATTTCCTGCAGCAGATCTTTGTCAAAGGTTTGTTTCTCCTTTGAGTTTTCATGGTAATCTTTGATAATCACTGCTCAGAGTTCCGGCACTATGATAGCTGTCATTGTTGGGGCTCATATTCTTTGTGTCTTATGGTTTCTTTCATCTTTAAATAAAAGAAGATATAGCCAAGCCCAGTGTTTGCCAGAGGACCTCAAGGGCGAATGCTTCTTGACTTCACTTCCTTCTGGCCAATTCCTCTTTTTTAAAGTATACCTACCCACCAGTTGAATGGTCACAGCTCCAAGATAAGGTCCACATTTTAACAGACTTCATTAACTGTGGCTCTGCGAGACTGCAGTGGAATTCTGTCCACATTCCTTCTGGATTCCTGGTGACACACACAGTTACTGAATATGAAAATAATCGTCAGCACCCTGCCACACACATGCTATTACTAGGATTTTCCTAATTCTCCTCCCCACCAAAGGTACAAGAATTACATTTTCCGCCTCACTTGGCTGTGCATCACCACCCTTAAAGTCTTCCATTTTAAGTAATGAAACAAATGATGGAGAAAAGAGATGCCAGAACTTGCCCCATAAAATAGAAGAGCCACATAGGATAAGGAAGAACAGACCAGAGGTAGCAAAGCATTCCATGGGAGGAATCTGAATCTCGGACATGTTTGAAATGGGTATCACCATCTTTAAAATAAATACTGGTCCAATACCAAAAATAAATAAATAAGAGCATACAAATAAACCCTAGATTTCCAGCTTCTCTTGAACGGTAGAAAGATGTGCCAAATTTGTTTCTGTATTCTTACAAAACAATTGTCTTTATGTAAAGCACATCTTCTCTGGTTTGCTTCAGTCTTCACCCTGGAGAGCTCACTCCCTTTTATTACTGTGCACGCATGCATGCTAAGTCACATCGGTCACATCAAGCTCTGTGACCCCACGGACTGCAGTCCACCAGGCTCCTCTGTCCATGAGATTTCCTAGGCAAGAATACTGGAGTGGGTTGCCATTTCCTCCTGCAGGGGATCTTCCCAACCCAAGGATCGAACTCCCACCTCTTATGTCTCCTTCACTGCAGACAGGTTCTTTACCTCTAGCATCACCTGGGAAGCCCTTTGTTACCTTAGGTGTTTGAATTTTTAACTCCTGATAATAAAGTGAATTTTCCAGTATGTATTAGTTTCCCAGGACTGCCTTTACAGAGTAACACAAATGTGGAGGCTTAAAACAAGAGAAATTTAATCTCTCACTGTTATGGATGTCAGGAGTCCACATCAAGATGTCAGCAGGGCCATGCCACCTCTGGGGGCTCCCAAGGAGACAGCTTCATTGCTTCTTCCAGTTAATGGTGGCTTCTTGCATTCTAGGCTTAGGGCTACATCACCACAATCTTAGCTGTAGTGTTCACAAAGCCAGCTTCTCTGTGTGTCCTTTTCTGTCTCTTATAAGAGTACTGTAATCAGATTTAGAACCTACCTGAATCCAGACAATCTCATCTGGATCCTTATATTAATTACATCTGCAGAGATCTTATTTCCCAAAAGGTCACATCCTGAGGTTCCAGGTGACATGAATTTCCACCTGGGGATTCATCCAGAGATCCACAAAACGAGGAACACAACAGAGGAAGGCTAATGGCTGACTCACTGGAAAAGACCCTGATGCTGAGGGCAGAAGGAGAAGAGGATGAGACGATTGAATGGCATCACTGATTCAGTGGACATGAACTTGGGCAAACTCTGGGAGAGGGTAAGGGACAGGGGGACCTGGCGTGCTGAAGTCCATGGGGTCTCAAAGAGTCGGACGCAACTTGGCAACTGAACAACAACAATGGTCCTATCTACCCTTTTTCTATAGAATAACAATCCAACAGCACACCTAAGCTATGGAATGTTCTCTTCTCTCCAGTTGCACTAACACTGAAGGTGGCAAAAATGAGATTCTCCCGGATCCAACCTTTAGTTAATTGTCAGTCCAAGTTTACGGCTGTGTTTTGAGTTTACGTCTTCTTCTAAACCTTCGTAGGTGTTTTATTGCACATTACGGAGAAGTCGTGCCAGGAGCTGTTGGCAGATACCATTTTAAACCAGCAGTCAGTGAATCAACTTTATAAGCTGCAATTTAGAAAAGAAGGAAAGGAGGAAGGTTTTTTCTTTTTTCCCTTCCAAGTACAGTCCTCATTTCCTCCCCACTCTCACCCCTTCAAATCCCCCCCCAAATGCATCGGTCACATAGGGGACTCTCAACATAGGAAGAGGGATATACAGTTGACATCTGAGTATAAAGCAAAAGACGAGATGGGTGGGTGACACATTGTGCTACAGCTGCTAAGATCTTTAAATTCTGAGCTCTGAAGCTCTCACTTGTTAATGTTGATTAAATAATGAAAACAATTCCAGGTTAGGAAAATCTTAGTAATCAGCTCTGCACAATAGCTATTGTCACTGATTTGTATATTTAATGAAAAAAGTAATTACTCTATATTCATTATTTTATTATGGTTAATATACCATAGCAAACATGGGAGAATGAAAGTCTTTAAGAATAAGAAAAACGTCTTACTCTTGGGAAGACTAAAGGACAAATTTGTAAAAGAAAGAACAAATATCTTACACTTTCTATAGCTCTGCTCTGTAAACCGAGGCCTACAATAGCAAAAGGATTTGCCCTATGTCACCCAACTACTTGGCAATGAAGTTGGAACCATAGCCCTGGCCTCCTACCATCCAGGTTACTGCTCTCTGCAGAAATAGTGCATTTAAATCATTTAAAGTGAGCTTCAGGCTTCCCACATAGCTCAGTTGATAAAGAATCTGCCTGCAAAGCAGGAGACCCTGGTTCAATTCTTGGGTCAGAAAGATCCCCTGGGGAAGGGATAGGCCACCCACTCCAGTATTTTGGGGCATCCCTTGTGGCTCTCCACCTGCAAGGTGGGAGACCTGGGTTTGATCCCTGGGTTGGGAAGATCCCCTGGAGAAAGGAAAGGCTACCCACTCCAGTATTCTGGCCTGGAGAATTCCATGGACTGTATAGTCCATGGGGTTGCAAAGAGTTGGACATGACTGAGTGACTTTAAAAAAAATAAAATGAATATATTATTTTCTGAACTAATTCCATTCATTCATATATTACTTCACAGTTTCCAAGTGCTTTTGCAAAGGACACTGTGTCATTTGATTCCCACTCAAATCCTCTGATATCAATGTAAGAATAGTAGTTACTGCCATTGTAATCTACAGGTAAGAGGATTTATATTTCATCTTTTATCAAGTGTAGATATTCGCCAAGTGAATAAGAGTAGAAATAGCCTTCCATCTGGAAGGAGAAAATTACCATGGGTGAGAGACATGGGTATACACCATGGTACAACCTTTTAGATGTCTTCCAGGAAGGGCATGATTTCGGAAAGATATCCACAGATACAAAACTAGTCAATCCTAAAGGAAATCAGTCCTGAATATTCTTTGGAAGGACTGATGTCAAAGCTGAAGCTCCACTGGCCACCTGACGAGAAGAACTGACTCATTGGAAAAGCCCCTGATGCTGGGAAAGATTGAAGGCAGGAGGAGAAGGGGACAACAGAGGATGAGATGGCTGGATGGCATCACCGACTCGATGGACATGAGTTTGAGCAAGCTCCAGGAGTTGTTGATGGACAGGGAGGCCTGGCATGCTGCAGTCCATGGGGTCGCAAAGAATCGAACATGACTGAGTGACTGAGCTGAACTGAACTGATCCACAGAAAGCTTCACATCAGGTTATGAAGGCCTTTCATGTTAGGGTGAAGAGTTTGAACTTACTATGCCAATAAGCAGGCTGGTGAAGGTTTTTAATACAAGAATGTGACATGATCAGAACTATGTCTTAGAAAAACGTCTGTGAAGTGATGCCTTCAAATTCAAGTACTCCACACCTGCTCCCTCTCAGCCCAGGTTCGGGCAGATAACAAAAGAGAAAAGTATAAAACAACAGTGAGGCAGAAAGATTATGACAAATGGAGAAATCTGATGCTTGAGCTAAACGGAAGTGCCATGGTTTCGCCTCATCCAGCTGCTGCTTCCACGTGGACCAGTGAGGTAAGATCATGTGAATTTTCAAGAGACACCGGAAATGTGGATATTCATGCAAAATCATCTGATTTTTCAATTTTGACATCTTCCCCCCAAAGTGTTTTGGACGAAAGAGAAAAATGAAATGTGCCAGTGAGCTGCTTTTTACCCAGCAAGTCATCATTTTCACTTGACCTGTGTACAGTATGGAAGAATGGTTTGAAATCTATTTCTAAAGTATAAACCTAAGGCAGGGCCAGTGAGGAATGAAAAGAAAGGGGATAGATGGCTGTCAGATGATGGAATCCAGGAGAAAGCCACCAAATGGCAGATGAAGCAATGTGACCAGTTGTTTGGACTCTGTGATTTTTTTTCGGGCTTCCCTGGTAGCTCAGCTGGTAAAGAATCCATCTGCAGTACAGGAGGTCTGGGTTCGATCCCTGGGACCAGAAGATCCCCTGGAAAAGGGAATGACTACCCACTCCAGTATTCTGGCATGGGGAATTCCATGGACAGAGGAACTTGGCGGGCTACAGTCTGTGGGGTTGCAAAGAGCCTGACATGACTGGGCGAGTTTCACTTTCTGTTGTTTTTGTCCTTGGTGTCATTGTTGTGATTGTAGGTACAGGTTTTACCTTTTTGTTGTTATTGTTAACATGGGAGTAGCAAAGAATGAGTTCTAAAAACCAGACCTCCAGTAGCAGCCCAACTGAGGGTCACCCCAACTTTACCTCAGCCCTCCAAGTTCAAAATGGCGCACAGCAGCTCCAGTCTGAATTCAGAGCCAAGTTGAGAAGGAAGACAAGTATTCTCTCAGTTTCTCTGCTTTGGCCCCTGAGGTATTCAGTTAATGTTCTGGGCCATAAAAAAAGAAATGGTTGGTCTCCTTTCCCTAACTATTCTGTCTCTCTGATTTAAGTACTTTTCACCTGTGAATGTCCTTGGTTACTTCTGAACTATATTCAGTCCTATAAAAGGCACTAAATTAAAGACTGCTTTGGCTCTATGTTTCAGTGAAGTGATTTTTGGAAAGTGCTGTGAGATTGCTCCTCCCTTCAGAAAGCCAGTGAAGTTCACCTTAAATGCCACCATTTTGCAGCTTGCCCTGAAATCCCACCCCTTTCATTCTCAGCTCAGAGGCTTTCTCCCTCACAAAGCCTTTTCTCACCACACCAGTAGCACCCTGCAAACTCCAGATGGGGTCAGCACACCAGACTGTATCAGGCATCATCGCCTGTCACTATCTAATTCACTTCCACTCTTGAAAACCTATACGCCATGCTGCACACAGTGGCCAGAGAATCTTCTTCAAATATAAGTCAGATCGTATCCCTGCCCAGCTTAATTCTCCACTGGCTTTCCTTTGAAGTTGCAATAAAATCTAAACTACTTAAAGCGATTTGCCAAACCCTGGATTATTATCCCGTGTACAGCTTCTGCCACTCTGCTCTTTTCCTGATTACATTCCAGTCACACTGGCCTTCAAAGGACCCTTGGGTAGCACCATGGGGTCTTTACACTGCTGCTGTTTCCTCTACTTAAATCCTGTCCCCAAAGCTTTTCACATGGCTGGATCTTCCTCATTTTAAGTTAAATGTCACTTCAACAGAGAGACCATCCATCCCAGAGCATCTAAATGTTCACTGACCAAGGTCATTCTCTCTCCGCACCTGAATTACTTCCTTCCTAGCTGTGGCAGCTGTAATAATCGCCTTGCAGAGTATAGTTGTCTAAGGGCCTCTGCTGCTGCTTTCTGAAATCTCCCCATAGGCATGCTCTGAAGCCACACTTCCCATGGGCTGTGTGGGCTGCTCCCAGCCAGTGGCAGGGACTCGAAGGCACTCTGTTTCTGGGAAACGTGGGACTCCTCTGACCAGTGACTTTGGCTAGGGGACTCCCATCAGTTTGCTGAAAGTTTCTTATACTCAGTAGCAGCCTGAGACTTCTCTTATACAACCAACCTTTCTTCCTTCTTTCCTCCCTTCCTGCCTTCCTTTTCTTCTTTCCCATCTTCCTTTCTTTCTTTATTGACTTTCTCCAATAAAACACTATTTCTTCTAAGGAAGGGCTCTCACTGGACTCACTCACCACCATGACTGCGTTACAAGAACCATCTCAGCACAGAACAGGTGGTGTTCAGAATTTGTCCAATTTTGCACATAGACCCAGCAACACACTGACACTTGACGTTGAAACTCTCTATGTGCCCACATTCATTACTCACTCAGTTGTAGAATTTTTTGAGAATCGTCTCTGATTTGGGTTTGTTCCCAGCAGATAGCCCAGAGCCTAAGGCATAGCAGCAGCTCAGTGTCTGTTGAATTGATCTAATATCTCCTACTTCCTTACTCCCTCCCTCCTACCCAACAGCCCCCACACATGCCGAGCAGGACACACTGAATCTCTGTCTTCCATAAAGCCTCTACCTTAACTCCAAAGATCCTTCTACTCTGCCCTTTATTGCTCTGAATGTCCTCACCATTCTCCTAGATTTCCATAAATTTTCCTCTCTATCACTGACCTCCCCCAGCATCTCAGGATAGCCAAAGAATCCCACTCTTTTACCTCCTAAGTAATTTCTTGTTTAATGAGCTTCCCTCCATTTCTTCTGTGACCACCTTGGTCTACCATTTTCTCTTCCCTTGACCAATGCAGTTCAGTTCAGTTCAGTTCATTTCAGTCGCTCAGTCGTGTCCGACTCTTTGTGACCCCATGAATCGCAGCACGCCAGGCCTCCCTGTCCATCACCAACACCTGGAGTTCACTCAGACTCACGTCCATCGAGTCAGTGATGCCATCCAGCCATCTCATCCTCTGTCATCCCCTTCTCCTCCTGCCCCCAATCCCTCCCAGCATTGGAGTCTTTTCCAATGAGTCAACTATTCTCATGAGGTGGCCAAAGTACTGGAGTTTCAGCTTTAGCATCATTCCTTCCAAAGAAATCCCAGGGCTGATCTCCTTCAGATTGGACTGGTTGGGTCTCCAATGCAAACACTGCCTTAATAAGCTCCTCTTCCTCCATGTTTGCATATCTACCATACAATCCCTATCCTACAGCAAGAATGTTATTCCTAAAAGGCAAATCTGATGAGGCCACACCCTCCTTCAGTTCAGTCAGTTCAGTTCAATCACTCAGTCGTGTCCAACTCTTTGGGACCCCATGAATTGCAGCACGCCAGGCCTCCCTGTCCATCACTAACTCCCAAAGTTCACTCAGACTCGTGTCCATCGAGTCCGTGATGCCATCCAGCCATCTCATCCTCTGTCGTCCCCTTCTCCCCCTGCCCCCAATCCCTCCCAGCATCAGAGTCTTTTCCAATGAGTCAACTCTTCGCATGAGGTGGCCAAAGTACTGGAGTTTCAGCTTCAGCATCATTCCCTCCAACACCCTGCTTACAGCCCTTCAAGCCACCATAGTCTGTTGAAGAGACCTCTTGGAGCCTGATGTCCAGGTTCACTTATCCCTGCCTCATCTTTGTCCTCATTCTATACGCATTTGATCCAGCCTCCCAGCCACACAGAGCAGTTTGCTATGTCCCAAACCTATCTCTGGTTCCTCTATCTTTTCTAAATCCAGCTTTTACATCTGGAAGTTCTCAGTTCACACACTGTTGAAGCCTTGCTTGAGGGATTTTTGAGCATTACCTTGCTAGCCTGTATGATGAGCACAATTACACGGTACTTTGAACATGGCATCACTGAATCAATGAATACAAGTTTGAACAAACTCCAAGAGACAGTAAAGGACAAGGAAGCCTGGTTTGCCACAGTCCATGAGGTCACAAAGTCAGACACAACTTAATGACTGAACAACAAAACCTATCTCCCTCTTTCTTGGAGAACTGTCTTCCTCAAATTCACCCCTGCCTTCATTATACTAATTTTGCGGATGTCACTTCTTCCAAGAGATCTTCTGTAGAAAAATTCAATCTGGATAAAATGGTTTTCCTTTAAATTTCTGTAGGAACACAACTACTTCTCCATCACAGTACTTGTCTTGGTCAAATTTGGCTGCTATTACAAAAATGCCATAAACTGGGTGACTGTGACAACAAATATTTATTTCTCATAGATCTGGAGATGGAAAATTCCAAGAGCAAGGTGCAGGTAGATACAGCGTCTGGTGAGAATCCCCTTCCTGGTTACAGGCAACATCTTCTTGCTGTGTCCTTATGTGGAAGAGAGAAAGAAGGGTCTCTGAGGTCTCATTTGTAAGGACACTAATCCCATTCATGAGGGCTCCACCCTCATAACCTAATCACCTCCCAAAGGGTCCACTTCTTGATACCATCCCATTGGGATTAGGATTTCAACATATTGATTTGGGAGAGGGTGCAAAGTTTCAGTGGGGTTTCTCCTGTGGCTCAGTGGTAAAGAATCCACCACCTGCACTGTAGGAGACACAAGAGATGTGGGTTCAATCCCTGGGTTGGGAAGATCCCCTGAAGGTGGAAATGGCAACCCTCTTCAGTCTTCTTGCTTGGGAAATCCCATGGAAAAGGAAGCCTGGTGGGCTACAGTCCATGGGGTCATAAGAATCAGACACTACTGAGCAACTGAGCATGTGGACCCAAAGATTCAGTTCATAGTAGTATTTATTACACGGGTTTATTTAATTATTAGTATCTGTGCCCTCAAATAATATGAACTTTGCTTCTAAAACAAACATTTGACCAACTCATTCTGTTTTATCAAATCCTTGAAAGATTCCCTCATTGCTTCCAGATGTGAGCATGACCAGCTACAGAGAGGTAGCCTCACCTCTTTATACCCCAGAAAACTCTCATCATTCCCAGTTATAAACAGAGCCTCATCCACAGGGCACTAGCTCACAAATCCTTGCATATGTTTTTTCTTTTGCCTGGACTGCCTTTCCTTCTGGTCAGTTAGTCTCCATCCTGCAATGCTCATCTTGAATATTCTCTCCTCCATAAAGTCTTTTGGATTACTTTCTCTTCCAGGTAGATCTGACCACCTCAACCATGGCCTTATAGTATTCACACAAATATCTATTACTTCTTTCATAGCTTTTCTTGGGTTATAATTTTAATTCTGCATCTGCAGTGAACTCCAAGGTTTTCAAGGTAGTGACAAGGTCTTATTCAGCTTTCTTTCCCCAGTGTCTCCTACATGTAAAGGTGTTCAATACATATTTATGAAATGAACAATGGAAGACTTCATGCCTTCTTCAGAGTCCTACAATTACCACCTCACCAGTTATTCTGTCTCCAGTGAACCACAATAGATCAGATTGCCCTGTTTTCTGAGCTTGGTACGTGCATAGCCATATGATTTATTTAGTAGATTCCAGGTATCTAAAGAGCAGGGACAAAGCTTTAGTCTCTCTGTCTCTTCTTCCTCACTTTGCAGGTAGAAACTCAATATACTTTTGCTAATTGATTATTATTGCTCTATCTACTATCCTTTTTTGATTCAGCAACTTATTGAAAAGAATTTTAAAAGAAAGCCCTCTCAGAAATCAACAACTAAAAATCACAAAATGTTCTTTTCTGAAAATAACATGTCCCCAAACACTCAAGGCAGAAGCTGCTTTCTCCTCTCCCATTAATGAGAGAAAGATGCAACTTCCTCCGTTTTCCTTTTGTCTGCGTCATGTCTGCGTTGCCTGGAGATGTGTGGCTGCTGTTTTAAGAAAGATCAGATGACAATGGGAGACGGATCATCTCCTTGATTAAAAAGTGGCACTCAGAAGCATCCACTTCCTGAGATTCAAGGAGGAGAGGGTTATTGCACAGCCAGTGAGTGCCTCGTTCAGAGGCATGAATCCCTGAGAGCAGCTGAGGCTGGGCTCAGCCAGCATTTCATTTCATATCACCCCCATCCAGATTTGATCACACAGCGCCACAGATGCACGGACACGTAGAGAAGAATCACAAGGGCTTAGAATTCACCACTGATTGACTCGAGAGCATTTTTTGAAAGACAAAGAAGTGGTATGGCTTAGTGAGACCAACCTGTGTTCAAATCTGGCTCCGACAGTTACTAGCAGCCTTGTTAAGCTTTGGCTTTATCAGATGAAGAATGAGGGTGGAACTTCCCAGTGGAGTTCCTGACGTGGTTGAATGAGAACAAGTATTTATCCTGTTCTTCAGTGATTATTAATGGTAACCATTAGCATTAACTAGCCAGAAGTCTAGCTGTCATAATAGCTGCCTATTGTTGAACACTTACTGTGTGCTAAACCCCATACGAGTTGTTTTTATATTCACTTTTTCCTTATAAATCTCTTAACAAGCACAGCAACCCACTCCAGCATTCTTGCCTGGAGAATCCCATGGACACAGGAGCCTGGCAGGCTACAGTCCATAGTGTTGCCAAGAGTCAGACTCAACTGAAGCAACTTAGCACACGCACAATCCTCATTTTATAGTTAGAGAGAGTAAATTTCTTGGAAATTAAGCCAATATCACCCAACTAATCAGGTTGCCTTTTTAGCAAAGTAAGTTTCCCCGTTTTCCATTGTTCCATGTCTCTCTCTTCTTCATTTTTATTGAAGTATTGTTGATTTATATGGGGATTTCCAGGTGGCAAAATGGCAAAAGAATCTGCCTGCCAATGTAGGAGACCGAAACAAGAGATGCAGATTGGATCCCTGGGTCAGGAAGATCCCTGGAGAAGAAAATGGCAACCCACTCCAGTATTCTTGCCTAAAACATTCCACGGACAGAGAAGCCTCACTGGCTACAGTTCAAGGGACCCCAAAGAACTGGACATGACTGAGCACACACACACATGCTTGACTTATAATGGTGTGTTAATTTCTGCTGTACAGCAAAGTGATTCGGTTATACACACACATGGATTCCTTTTAATATTCTTTTCTATTATCATAGTGAAAGTGAAGTCGCTCAGTTGTGTCTGACTCTTTGCGACCGTGGACTGTAGCCCACCAAGCTCCTCCGTCCATGGGATTCTCCAGGCAAGAATACTGGAGTGGGTTGCCATTGCCTTCTTCTATTATCATAAGTGAGTATAATAAATATAGTTCTCCCTTGTTGTGTATCCATCCTATATGTAACAGTTTGCATCTGCTAACCCCAAATTCCCAATCCATCTCTTCTCTACCTCCCCTCCTCTGGCAACTGTGAGTCTGTTTTCCACGTCTGTGGGTCTGCTTCTGTTTCATAGTTAAGTTCATTTGTGTTATATGTTAGAACCTACATGTAAGTGATATCTTACGGTATTTGTCTTTCTCTTTCTGACTTCCTTCTCTTAGTGTGATCATCTCTAAGTCCATCTATGTTGCTGCAAATATCACGCCTCTTATTTTCTATCCTAAAAGGGATGAGATGCGGTCAGGACCTTGAAACCCATTCATTTCCCATGACTTCCAGCGGGATTTGTGACATGGGAGCAGGCTGACCTAAAGAATTCTCATTAATATGACTAATTTAGGCTTTCCTGTTGGCTCACAGAGTAAAAAATCTGCTTGCAGTGCAGGAGACATGGGTTTGATCCCTGGATCAGGAAGATACCCCACTTGAGTATTGTTGCCTGGATAATTCCATGGACAGCCCCATGGACTGTAGCCTGCCTAGGCTCCCCTGTCCATGGGGTCACAAAGAGACAGACATAACTGAGCAACTAACACACACAGGCTTTAACTCTCCTACACTACACCCACTTTCGAGCTTCAACAGTCCCTTTAATAACTGTAGCTCAAGAGTGAATCTCAATCACTGTATCTCTTTAATCACTTGTCCTCAGATCTTTCTACTCCAGTGAAAGAAGAACAGAACAGAGCAGAAGAATCCCATACACCATCACCACTGACCTAGAAGGGAACTCAGTTGTTCCCTCCTCACCCCTTTTCCCATGGACAGCATCCTGCCCATGGGTTTCCATGGACAGCATCCTGCCCATGGGTTTCCATGGACCAGTCTGTCAGTCAAACAGGAAAGATACCTAGGCTGCGTCTTGCCATCATTGGACTCACAGATAAAGAGTGAACCACTAGCCCTTCACTTCTCAACAAAACCTCAGCCTTCCTTTTTCCTTCCCACTAAATATTCCTATCCTGTTATCTCTGTGGCTTTTTGTGTTTGTCACTCAGTCTTTTATCCATCAAAGCATCTTCTCCTTTGGGCAGTAGCTGTGGGAGATGGCAATAAGCTTTGAACTCTGTGGCTTTTTGTGGTTATTATTCAATCCTTGATCCATCAGAGCTTCTTTCTTCTAAGGCAGTAGTTGTAGGAATTGGAAACAGGCCTTGAGCTCCCTCTAGAGGTTCCAATGCAACCCATACACAGGACCCTGCAAGGGAAATGGCCAGGGGTGATTGATTCATCTGTGTGTACCAAGAGTCCTAAAGGAGTGGATTCAAACTGGCATACTCTCCCCTGGAAAACTGAACAAGGGCCAATGTGGACATCCCAACAACCCCCTTGAGGTGGGCAGATGCAACTGCCCTCTCCAATGAGAGGACAGGTGACCTCATCCCTTGGAGCCTTCTACCCCACAGCAGGGAAAAAAAACCAGGAAGCAACAGATGGGCCAGCCAGCCTCCAGGTCTAGGCTCTAAGGCCTTACCTGGCCTCTGGAGACAGGAAAGGGGAAGAGAGATCTTCACTCCTGGCACCAAATATTGACCAGTAAGATACACCCTGCCCAGAGTGTCAAGCCCCTCAGATAAGCAGCGTCCCCTCAGGGAAGCAGTGTCCCTCAGATAAATTTTTTAAATTAAAAAAAAAAATTAAAAACAGCAACAGAATAAAGCAAGCTGGTACCTAGAGAATCTCTGGCTGTGCTTTCTGCCTCTGTGCTCAGCCCATGCATGGGAAATATTTGGTACTTGGTAAATTCATTTTGGAAGAATGCCAAATGAGTACACACCTAACAGCTCTCCAGGATCTGTCTAAATAAGGGCTGCTCTCTCTGTCTAGTACAGAGTGCATTTGTCGTGGGTGGACTCATATCCCCCAAGAGACATATATCCCATTCTTAACTCATAGTTCCTATGAATGTGTCCTCATTTGGAAGTAGGGTCTTTATGGTCAAGTTAAAAGGAGGTCATCGTGAGAAAAACAGGTTTGATCCCTTGGTCAGGAAGATCCCCTGGGGAAGGAAAGACAACCCACTCCAATATTCTTGCCAGAGAATTCCATGGACAGAGAAGCCTGGCAGGCTATAGTCCATGGGGGTCACAAAGAGTCAGACATGACTGTGTGACTGAACACACACACATACATACTAGATTAAGGTGGTCCTTAATCCAATAACAGATATTCTTATAAAAAAAGGAAAATTTAGACACAAACAGACACACGGGAGAATACCCATTTGTGACACAAGAGGCAAAGACTGGAGTGAAGTACTTGAAAGCCTAGGGACACCACGAACTTCTGGCGACTCTGAGGAGCGGGGAGAAAGGCCAAGGAGGATCCTTCTCCAGACTCTTTGGAACGCCATGGCCCTGCTCACATCTGGGGTGCAGGCTTGAGCCTCCATCATTGTGAGAGAATAAATACCTGTTCTTTTAATTGCTCATGCGTGCGTGTGTGCTAAGTTGCTTCAGTCGTGTCTGACTCTTTGCAACCCCATGGACTGTATAACCCACCAGGCTCCTCTATCCATTGGACTCTCCATGCAAGAATACTGGAGTGGGTTGCCATGCTCTCCTCTGGGGAACCTTCCCAACCCGAGGATCAAACCCGGGACTCTTGCATCTCCTTTATTAGCAGTTGTGTTCTTTACCACTAGCGTCACCTGGGAAGCCCTTAAGTTGTCCAGCTTATGGTAGTTTGATATGGCAACCCTAGCAAACTAATACAACACTTTTCTTTTTTCAACACAGTGGAATTAAAATTTCAGGGCACTCACAGAAAGTATATTATTATTATACGCTCTATTTTTTTTCCCAACGAGCCAAACAATACCCAGTTATTATTTGCAATGATTCCAATTCTCTGCCTGAAGATAGGACTTTTCTATCATGCAATGGTTCTGGGTCTTAGGATTCAAGGGTACACTATGGAGGACCACTAAGCTTCCACTAAGCTCTGCAGGCCCCACGAGGCTTCTGTCCTAAGTAGTAGGTGAGAAAGGAGAAAGCAGACATTTGATACACTTCAGCTCCCTCATGTAAGAAACAAAAGAGCAGTTTTCTCCCTAACCTTTCTGCAAAAGTATATTTTGAAAAGCAGGTATATTTCCAAACAATGCAGGTCACTTTAGACATTACACGCTCTCTTACCTAGTTGCAGAAATAGCTTATCCTGTGCTTGAAGACTATAAACAATCATTCTGGTCTGTTCATATCATCTGCCTCTCAGAGGAGGGGGAAATCATCGCATGGAAGGGACAGAGGGTCTCAACAGCACCCCCACACACAAGGAATTTTTCTTAGGGGCTTCTGTACAAAGGACCCTGGAGCTTCAAGAGGAGAACAGTCCATTTTTGGCTTTGAGTCCCTGATGTTTACACCAGATCTTGTAGGTTCTCTGAGAAAGTCTGGGGATCAGAGGGATGGAGGTGGAGAAGGTGCTCCTAGCTGGCAGGATCTACAGCCTCTAAGATCTCCTCTTTTATGCTTTTCCTACAAAAGTCTGTAACAAGAGAGACCCAGGTGATCCAGTCATTAAGACTTCACCTCCCAGGGCAGGAGGTGTGAGTTTGAACTCTGGTTGGGAAGTTAAGATCCCCCATGACTCATGGCCAAAAACCTAAAACATAAAACAGAAGCGATAAGTAAAAAATTCAAGAAAGACTTAAAACATGATCCACGTTAAAAAAAAAAAAAGTCTGCAAAGAGAACAATGACTGGCCTTCATTCAAGCTGACGTTGCACCCCAAGACCACATATTTGAAAAAAGTCTTTCTGTTTCAGGGGCCAAGGTAAGGTGGTAAGGTAAGCAGGGGCTTATCTTATAAGAAAAGGAAGGTAACAGCATTGTTCAAATGTACCCAGGAAAGCTGCTGCTAATCACCCTGACTCCTCACAATCTCTTCTGTCCGCATTGACCTTGGGTCGCTGTTTGCTGACTCTGGTCTGCCTGGTATGTTTTCTTCCCAACAGGGCTCCTGGAAAGCCCCCATGTGGCCCAAGCTCCAAATTCCCTCTGATCAGCTCTCTCAGCACTCATCCTGCTGAGTAGCCGGTCATTGGCTGAGTGCCCCGCCCACCCCCACACCCTGATTCTGGAGACTGAAGTCTCCTTTGACTCAGGAGACAGGAAGTCTCAAGATAGCAGCTCCCCCTAATCTGTGGCTTCTCTAAAGGTCATTCTTGGATGGAGTCTTTGAGCAGCCAAGCAAGCAGGGGTGTGTTCAAGGAACTGTCCAAAAATAGAAGACCCAGAAAAAAAAGAAAGCAAACTTCCATACTTTATTTGTTCAAAGATATTAGCTATGCTTTTGGAGCTCAGATAAAATTAAAAATAGGTGAAATTCTCAGAAAAAATAAAATGAAACTGTCCAAAAATGATCTCCTTTATTGTATCATTTAGTTTCTCAAGGGAATATGAGCCTTTAGGAGCCCTGACTGGGCCAGACTCTAGAGAAATGTTTTGTATTATCTTGGTTAAACTTGGTAATGACTAGAGGAAGATAATCAGAATGGGGGGGGGGAATAAAAGAAAACAGAGGGGAAATGGGTGGGAATGTAGGAAATTTGCTTTTGCAAATCAGCCTGGAGAAAGAGCTAACTGCATTTTTTTTTAATCTGTTGGAGAGAAGGAAGTTCCGATTGCACTGGAGAGAGGGGCGGGTGGTAGCAGGTTTTGAAGTGCTCTTGATGGAAGGATAATAGAAATCTACACGCACATCAGTCAGCCCTAAAGGAAATCAACCCTAAATATTCATTGGAAAAACTGATGCTGAAGCTGAAACTCCGGTACTTTGGCCCCTGATGTGAAGAGTCGACTCATTAGAAAAGACCCTGATGCTGGGAAAGATTGAGGGCAGGATGAGAAGGGGATGACAGAGGATGAGATGGTTGGATGGCAGCATTGACGCAATGGATATGAGTTTGAGCAGATTCAGGGAGATGTTGAAGGACAGGGAAGCTTAGCACGCTACAGTCTATGGGGTCGGAAAGAGCCGGACATGATTGAGTGACTGAACAACAATCCAGACCCACAATAATGTGCGTGCGCACACACTCCCTAGCTTAAGCATCTAGGCTGTTTGGCTCTCTTGGTTCTAAAAGATGGGAATTAGTCTAATGACTTGAAAAGGAAGCAGACCTGAAGTTAGTGATAGGAACACAGTGGAGCAAATGCAGACAGAATTGGTAAAGGCAGTTTTTAAGGGCAAGTGAGAAGGTCACCAGAACTCACCAGCAGCTTCATCATCCGGTTACCATGATGATGACACCAAGCTCCCAGGAGGACCCAGGAGGAGGCCATTTCTGTACCTAATGCAATTCACTTGCAAAGTAAGTTGATAATGACAGCTTGCCTATACACTGAGAGGCATTTGGCAGGATTATATAAGACAGTGGTTGTTAGCAAGCTTTGAAAAGTACCAATTCCAAACAAGTAGAAACGGTTATATAATTCTCAGGGGAAAAAAATCCCCCCTCATCTACTGAAGGCATAAATCTTGCTTATAAGAGGAAATGGAGCAGGTTTCTCTGGTGGCTCAGACAGTGAAGAATCTGCCTGCAGTGTGGGAGACCTGAGTTCAATCACTGGGTTGGGAAGATCTCCTGGAGAAGGGAATGGCTATCCATGCCAGTATTCTTGCCTGGAGAATCCCATGGACAGAGAAGCCTGGTGGACCCCAGTCCATGGGGTCACAAAAGAGTCTGACATGATGTGGCATTGCAAATGTGAGGTGTGGCCTGGGTGAACCAAGGTGCTTGCAGGGCAAACCGCCTCATCATCAAGTGATCTCATTATGAAGTTTCAGGTGAAACTGTACTCGGTGACATCAGGTAGAATTTCCTTCTATTGACCTAAAGCAATGTGAGAGTTGCAAGTTAAGTCTTACGTGGGGCAAAATGAGGACTATAGTCCCGAAGACAGCATTTCAGAAAGTTCTGAGAAACTGCTCCACAGAGGAAGTGGGGGAAGGTCAGTATACATGTGATTTTGCTGAAGGGGGAGTTCATGCAATCAAGCACTTATTTTCGAAGAAGGTTTCTGCTAGTCAAGAGGAGCAGGGATCACCATGAAGGACTTTAATACTTTTCTAGATATGAGGTGATACAAAAAGTAAGCTCATAAAATCAGCTCTTGAAAATATCTATCTGAAGATTTGTTCTGCCAGTTTTTCAGAGCACGGAGAACTTCATTTCTGCTCTCCACCCTGAACTCTCTCAGGGGATATTGAAAGTCAGCAGGTGCAGCAGCATATAATTTGATTCTTGTAGAGGTAGATTCATGCAAGCATGCTTAGTTACTCAGTTGTGACTGGCTCTTTGCAACCCCATGGACTGTAACCCACCAGGCTCCTCTGTCCATGGGATTCTGCAGGCAAGAATACTGGAGCAGATTGCCATTCTCTTCTTCAGGGGATCTTCCTGACCCAGGGATGGAACCCAGGTCTCCTGCATTGCAGGCAGATTCTTTACCATCTGAGCTGACAGGGAAGCCCAGAGGTAGATGGCAAGTGCCAATTTGTAGCTGACACCTTGAATCATGGGATTGTAGGCAAGAAAAGCACACAGTTAAAGAGAGATCAGGTGAAGAGCCATCAGTGGGGAGTCAGGCGGACTGGATTATCATACCAAGTGTGCCAAAGTGTGGGCTTGTGTGAGCTGTGCTTGTGCCTCTTTGCTTCCTTGTGAGATAAAAGTTTCATCTCTTAGTTTCTTCCACTCTGGCATTTCATGCATGCAAGCATGTGGGCATGTGTTGTGATACTTGAAGAGAGGCAGGGCCTAACTCATTCCATGCCATGGATGTTGCTTTCCTCTTTCTAACAGCAACATAGTCTCATGAAATTCTTAGTGTGTGTCTTCTTTTGCGGGGTTTACAAAAGCAACCCCACAAGCCTTCTTTCGAGATCTCTGTACACACACGGATTGATTATTCCTCTGACCTTATCCAGGCTAAATGGCATCTCAGCTCTACATTCCCTGACCAACTAGAAGAAAATGTACGCTTGAAGTTCAGGGTCTTGCATTAGGGGGAAAGTGTGGGCTTTCATTAGTTTCCAGCAAGCTGTGCGTGGCTAATGAGAGCCCAGTGCTGGGAGCTCTTGGGATGGGCCTGTTCTTTACCTGGAAGATGTCTGTTGGGATCGGGGAGTCATCTGGATGGAAGCAGGAAGGTACAGAAGTTCTTAAGAAAACACTTAGGTTTAGAGTTAAAAATAAGTTCAAAAATAAGCCCATAGTGGATTAGAGACATATGAATTCAAGTAGAAGTGATGGGATCAATTGAAACACTTTTGGACCCCAAACTTGCTATTTTTCTATAGAAAATTTTCTCTAGACAATTTTTGTAGTCAGATTCCACAGCAGAAGCAACCAGAAACAAAATAAACCATCGAGGGCATCTGTGTGTGTGTGTGTGTACAAGGTCCCAATTTATATCAGTGCATCGACTTGGAAAAGATTAATTTTCCTTCCATAACATATACTCTGACCTTCATTCAGCTCCACAGTCTCTGCAGCTTGAAGTTTGTGCAAAGACGTGTGAATCATGGAGATACCAACTTGATTCCCCAAGGCTGGGAAGCACTTCCCTTTCCCCATACTTTACCCGTGTGGGCTGTGCAACCTTGGCTAAGTTACTTAACCTCTCTGGGCCTCAATTTCTTCATTTGTAAAGCAAAGATGGTAATTGCACCTATTTATAAGAATGGCATGAGAATTCAATAAGCTCTTTCATGTAAATACTTTAGTACAATACTTGAATTTTAGAGAGGGTGTAAGCAATGTTATCTCAGCGAAAAAAAAAAAAAAAAGATAATATCACTATTACTATTATTGCTGTTAAGACTAGTATAGTGACTTCCTTACTCCTCTAGTAGTTAAGAATCTGCCTGCCAATGCAGATTGGCAGGGGTTCAATCCCCGGTCCGGGAAAATCCAACCTGCCTTGGGTCAACTAAGCCCAAGCGCTGCAGCTCCTGACGCCTGTGCACCTGGAGCCTGAGCTCTGCACCAAGAGAAGGCCCCGCAGTGAGAAGCCCGCGCGCTGCGATTAGAGGGGAGCTCTCACTCGCCGTAGATAGAGGAAGCCTGCACACGGCAACGAAGACACAGCAGAGTCAAAAATAAGTTAATAAATATTTTAAAAGACTAATAAAACAACTGTTATAGTGTTCTATTCTCCCCACGTTAGTACACATCCCACCAACTATTTACAGCTTGTATTCGTCCATGCCTTTCCTGTTTATTCATGTGTTAGAATCTCCCACTAAATGGAGAACTCCATGAACGCAATTGGCTGACTTTATTTTTCTGGGCTCCAAAATCACTGCAGAAGGTGACTGCAGCCATGAAATTAAAAGACGCTTACTCCTTGGAAGGAAAGTTATAACCAACCTAGATAGCATATTTAAAAGCAGAGACATTACTTTGCCAACAAATGTCCATCTAGTTAAGGCTATTGTTTTTCCATCAGTCAGTATGGATGTGAGAGTTGGACTGTAAAGAAAGCTGAGAGCCAAAGAATTGATGCTTTTGAACTGTGGTGTTGGAGAAGATTCTTGTGAGTCCCTTGGACTGCAAGGAGATCCAACCAGTTCATTCTAAAGGAGATCAGTCCTGGGTGTTCATTGGAAGGACTGATGCTGAAGCTGAACCCCCAATACTTTGGCCACCTGATGCGAAGAGCTGACTCATTTGAAAAGACCCTGATGCTGGGAAAGATTGAGGGTAGGAGGAGAAGGGGATGACAGAGGATGAGATGGTTGGATGGCATCACCAACTCAATGGACATGAGTTTGGGTGGGCTCCAGGAGCTGGTGATGGACAGGTAGACCTGGAGTGCTGTGATCCATGGGGTCTCAATGAGTCGGACACGACTGAACAACTGAACTGAACTGAACTGAACTGAATTGAACTGAACTGAACTGATGAAGGCAAGGACTGGTCATGTCTCCTTCATCACTCTATCTCTAGTTCTTTGCTGTGCGCCTGGCTTACAACAGGTGCTTGGTACACATCGTACTGGATGAGTGAAGGGTTTGGAGCCATGGCTCTCAACCCCATGGCCTATCAGAGCCACCTGGGATCTTTAAAAAATTTTAACTTCCACCCACCTCTAGAAAAATTCCGATTTTATTGATCAAGATTGAGGTCCTGGCATAAATAGGTTTTAACCTCTCCCAGGGACTCTCCTAGGCAGCTTGAGTTGAAGCCACTTTGGACTCTCAGAAATCAGCCAGGACCAGTGATTTCCAAATTTTAAATTTTATTTTACAGTCAAAATAATTTTTTTTTCACCACAGCATCTTAGGTTGAAACCTACTGCACAAGAGAGAATGAAGCAGCCTGGGCCAGGTGGGGAAAGCTGGCCCCGAGGCTCACCCTCCAGCCACGTGGCTCCCAGGTGGTTCACAAAGCCAGCAAGCCCCGAGGGATGCAGCTTGCTGGGCTTAGAAGCAGGCTGCCCTGAATCCTAAACAGCCTCTCCCCACCACACAGCCCTGCTAGTCGTGTGGCTGCCCCGGGGAAGACAATGGAATCATCACCCTGAAACTTGTCCTAAGACAAAACTCCAACTGTTTTCCTTTATAGCCAAATCCAGGCACTGCCAGCCCTCCACAAACACCATTCGCAAGCCTTGTAGACTAGGAGAGGGAAAATAATGCTGAAAATATATAAATAATTCAAGGCTGAGTTTATTCATGACGCTGAGTTTTCTCCAGGCAGTGGTTTGTATAATCTCTCTTACTCTTGCCAGTCGGGCTGCCTCTGCAGCATTTACGACTGCAGACAACCCGTTAGAAGCTGTTTTGATTTATGCATCTACATTCTATTATGGAGGTGAGTTTATGGCACACTGCGCTTTTTGCTGTTGACAGCTTAGGAAGAGAGTCGGGGGCGGGGGGGAGCAGGGTGTAGATAGTGGAGAAAAGAATTGGGAACAGTCTGCCAGTCTAAGGAGGGCAAGAGAAATGTATTTGTATAAAATATTCAGTGAGTTATATGATACACACACATACACTGACACACACACACAGGCACACACCTGTGTAAGACAAAAAATGTCTACAGAACATCTAAATGCCAGCTTACTCTTCTTGGTGATGGGGACACATCAGTGAATCAGCTGCAGAACCCTTGCTCTTATATAACACATCCTTGCCCTGCCAACCTGCTCCTAGTGAAGTAATGCCACCACCACCTTTGTCTCCCCAAGGACATTTAGCATGGGGTTGACAGATGGTAGACACTCCATATCTGTTGAATGACTGAGTGAATCCAAGGTGAGGAATAAAATGAATTTATGTTTCAAGGCCACTTTTCAGTTACCTCTCTTCACAGTAACGCTACATAAGAAAGATTACTTAAAAGCTCATACAATCATAAGTGTTTACTGCTCACGTCTCTAGGATATCGAGCTGGATGGCTCTGTTCATCTTAGCTTGGCTCACTCGAAGAGTTTAGAGATGGCTGGGTGTCCACTAGCCAGGTCAGCCTATTCTGGAACAAATGGGATGATCCAGCTCAGTTTTATGTGCCAAAGATCCACACGCCCTTATGGTCTTGGCAGGAAGAACCAAAAGTCAGTAACAGGCCTCTTGAAGCCTAGGCTTGGAACTAGGAAACCATTACTTCCATCGGGTTCTATTGGCAAAAGCAAGTCACAAGGCCAGCCCAAATTCAAGGTGTAAAAGATTCCATCTGTACTGAGAGGACTTGCAAAATGACATAGTAAACAACGAGGCTAACGGGGTGAAGAATTGAAATCACCCTCGCAATCTGCCACAAAGCAAAAGTGTCAGTCGCTCAGTCGTGTCCAACTCTTTGCAACCCCATGGACTGTGGCCTGCCAGGCACCTCTGTCCATGGAACTCTCCAGGCAGGAATACTGGAGTGGGTAGCCATTCCCTTCTCCAGGGCATTTTCCCAACCCAGAGACTGAACCCAGTTCTCCCACATTGCAGGTGATTCTTTATTGTCTGAGCCACCAGGCAAGTCCCACACAGTCCTGCCGCCAAAAATCCCCAAATCACCCAAACCCCTTTGAACCTGCCAGAACATGCGGTGGGATGAGAGTCCCACCCCCTTCCCCTCCCATCCCCACGCAGAGTCCATCCTCCACCAGACAAACTCGAGCATGCCAGCAAATCTGGTCTGGCTGTTTTCCTCCGTCTGGGCCGAGAGTGTGAGCACGTGGGCAGAGAGAAGCTGGAAAGACTGAGGGACAGCCGGTTCATTGTGGCCTTTGCCTCCTGGGAAGCCCACTCATCTCTCAGACACAGCTGTGCTGTGCTGGGCAAAGCTGGATCCGTGAGAGAAACACAGACGCATCATCAGAGGAGCAGATGCTAAATGGTCCTTAGAACAAGGCAGGAGCTGAGGTGTGAGCCAAGCGGGAGGCAGGGGGCCAGACAAAGGAGGGAGGAGACCACCAGAGAGGAGCAAAGGGAGGTGGTGAGGATGCACTGCGGCCGTGGCCACCTTCCCTGGCAGGTGGGCTGTTACCTCCCCCAGAGGGCTCGGGTGGGTGGACAGTGTCCAAGAGAGGCTCACTGGGCTCCTCTTTCGGTTTCTTTGTTCTGCAAAGGCGTGCACAAGTGCATGAGCCTGCCCGGGACAAGGCCTCCTTTTGTTGTGGCAGGTGCTGTAAGAATTCAGAGCAGCTGATGTTTCATCAAATCAGGAGCCAGCTGGGGGGCCAGGAGGTCAGAAAGCCCCGGCCCATGCCCCTCACATCTGGTTCACCAGCTGAATGGCACAGCGGCTCTGAAACATTTTAAAAATCATGTTTATTGGACTTCATCTTCTTATTTCAAGAGCAATAGAATGTCATTGGGAAAAAATGGGGAGCATGACAGTAAAGCACAAAGGAAAAAAATAATAATCCTTCATCCTTACTACCACCCAGTGGGCGCTGCTGTTAACATTTTGGTAGAGAACCTACAGCTCTCTTGCTCACTCTCTCTGGATCTCTTACCTAAGTGTACACATGTCTGAGTATGTCTGTACAAATGTTGTAAATATTCGATAAGTAAGTGGGACTTTTCCTATACTCCAGAATTAGCAAATAGAAGTGTGAACAACACGACAATAAATGCCTGACTCTTTGCATCATGTCAGACTCTTTGCGACCCCATGGACTGCAGTGCACCAGGCTTCCCTGTTCTTCACCATCTCCAGGAGTCTAAGAGACTCAAATTTTGCGCATGACTCAAACTCATACCCATTGAGTTGGTGATGCCGTCCAACCATCTCATCCTCTGTCTTTCCCCTTCTCCTCCTGCCTTCAAGTCTTTGCCAGCATCAGGGTCTTTTCCAACAAGTCAGTTTTTCACATCAGGTGGCCAAAATATTGGAGCTTCAGCTTCAGCATCAGGCCTTCCAATGAATATTTAGGGTTGATTTCCTTTAGGATTGACTGGTTTAATCTCCTTGCTGTCCAAGGGACTCTAAAGAATCATCTCCAACACCACAGTTCAAAAGCATCAATTCTCTGGTGCTCAGCCTTCTTTATGGTCCAACTCTAAGATCCATATATGACTACTGGAAAATCCATAGCTTAACTATATGGACTTTTGTCAGCAAAGTGATATCTCTGCTTTCTAATACACTGTCTAGTTTTGTCATAGCTTTTCTTCAAGGAGCAAGCATCTTTTAGTTTCATGGCTACAGTCACCATTCACAATGATTTTAGAGCCCCCAAAATTAGTCTGTAACTGTTTCCATTTTTTCACCTTCTGTTTGCCAGGAAGTGATGGGACCAGATGCCATAATCTTAGTTTTTGAATGTTGGGTTTTAAGCCAGCTTTTTTACTCTCCTCTTTTACCCTCATCAAGAAGTTCCTCTTTGATTTCTGCCATTAGAGTGGTATCATCTGCATATCTGAGTTTGTTGATATTTCTCCCAACAATCTTGATCCCAGCTTGTGCTTAATCCAGCCTAGCATTTCACATGATGTACTCTGCATAGATGTTAAATAAGTAGGGTGACAACCCACAGCCTTGAGGTATTCCTTTACCAATTTTGAGCTAGTCTGTTATTCCATGTCTGGTTCTGTTGCTCCTTGACCTTCATACAGGTCTCTCAGGAGCCAGGTAAGGTGGTCTGGAATTCCCATCTCTTTATGAATTTTGCAATTTGTTGTGATCCACACAGTCAAAGGCTTTAGCATGGTCATTGAAGCAGAAGTAGATGTTTTTTCTGGAGTTCCCTTGCTTTCTCTATGAGCCAATCAGTTCAGTTCAGTTCAGTTCAGTTGCTCAGTCGTGTCCGACTCTTTGCGACCCCATGAATCGCAGCATGCCAGGCCTCCCTGTCCATCACCATCTCCCGGAGTTCACTCAGACTCACGTCCGTCAAATCAGTGATACCATCCAGCCATCTCATCCTCTGTTGTCCCCTCTTCCTCCTGCCCCCAATCCCTCCCAGCATTAGAGGCTTTTCCAATTAGTCAACTCTTCGCATGAGGTGGCCAAAGTACTGGAATTTCACCTTTAGCATCATTCCTTCCAAAGAACACCCAGGGCTGATCTCCTTCAGAATGGACTGGTTGGATCTCCATGAGCCAATGAGTGTTGGCAATTCGATCTCTTGTTCCTCTGCCTTTTCTAAATCCAGCTTGTACATCTGGAAGTTCCCAGTTCAGGTACTGCTGAAGCCTATGACCCTATAAAGAGATTAGAGGGTCGGTGGCTTTCTTACATATCACCTTAGCTAAGTGGGGAGCCGATTTCCAGAATCCCATGTCTGTGTGGCTGGAGAGGCTATAGGAGAAATGGCCAGGAAATACAAAAGGCTGCAGTGAAGCATCGACCAATTTATGCACCTTCAAGTGTGCACATGGGGAACTGTGGCAGCTTGTGCATGTTGTCACTGACCCTGTGAGAGAGTTAAAGCATAGGCAGGCAGCCCCAGGCCCTTTCCTGCTACTGCTAAGTCACTTCAGTCGTGTCCAACTCTGTGCGACCCCAGAGACGGCAGCCCACCAGGCTCCCCCATCCCTGGGATTCTCCAGGCAAGAACACTGGAGTGGGTTGCCATTTCCTTCTCCAATGCATGAAACTGAAAAGTGAAAGTGAAGTTGCTCAGTCAAGTGCACAGGCCCTTTAAGGAGAATATTCTCCCTCATGCTTTCCTTAAGCCTTGTGCAACAATGTATCTTGTCCAAGAACTGCTTTTCTTTAGGTCCAGAACTAATGGTCACAGAGCACAAGGTTTTACTCATGGAAATGCTTTTCTTAGGCTCTAAGTTAAGGCAATGGCACCCCATTCCGGTACTCTTGTCTGGAAAATCCCATGGATGGAGGAGTCTGGTAGGCTGCATCCATGGGGTCGCTAAGAGTTGGACACGACTAAATGACTTCACTTTCAGTTTTCACTTTCATGCATTGAAGAAGGAAATGGCAACCCACTCCAGTGTTCTTGCCTGGAGAATCCCAGGGATGGGGGAGCCTGGTGGGCTGCCGTCTACGGGGTCGCACAGAGTCGGACATGACTGAAGCGACTTAGCAGCAGCAGTAGCAAGTTAATGATCATAACTGTAACAAATCTTGCCTGGAAATCTGTTTCTCAAGACTGGTACCCCTGATTACACAGAAACAGTATATCTTGCCTAGAGATGTTGTCCAGAACCTGTTCTCCCTGGCTAAGTTTGTGCCAAAGTTGTCTCAGGATGTATGTCTTGGAAAAGGGTCTGGTGGAACTCTTACGACCTTGAGGTTTTCTTTTTATCTATTCTCAGCAGCCATTTGAGAAGTATATATGGTCCACTTAAACTAGTGAGGGTGGGTACTCTTTCTACTCCCTTGTCATATCTATGTCAGAAGCTCTCTCTGTCCTGTCACTTTAAATGAAATTTTGCTACACAAAGCTCTGAATGACTGAGACTGTCTTTGGTCCCAGAGTTCAATCTTCTCCTTCGGAGATGGTGAACTCTGCACCAGACACCATAAGCTCTCACTTGCTGCTCACCTTGTTGGTGTGGAGCTGAGCCACGTCCTGCAGCCCCTTGGTTCCCTGAATTTCTTCCTTCAGCTTCTCTAAGTCCTGAGTAAGAAGCATTCACAGCTCCAGGGCAAATTTTCTGCAAACTTTCTATCTTTCTGTCTTTGTCCTTGGTTTTCTCCAAACACACAGAGTTCTTCAGGTTCAAGAGCATCTACATGAAAATGCATGGTTGTTCTAAAAGGAATTTTCTAAGCCTACATAAAATAGGCCGTAGAGCATCCCAATACCCTCTGGAATAAATGTTAATGAGCCTAATGTAAGTAGAATTTGTGACTTTGAATGTTTACCTTTCTGTACAGATCTTTAAAAATGGTGGTGAGGAAGCATGAAGCTTCCTTCAACAACTACCGCACAATCATGGTTAATGTTAATAATAACAGCTACCAATGATTGATCAATTATTCAAGCCAAACATGGTTCTCAGGACCAACAGCATTTTGTGAGAGGTACTTTTAGTATCTGAAACCTGCAGATGAAAAAACAAGATCAAGACAGTTTAATGACTTGCCCGAGAGCCCCCAGATGGTAAATGATGGACACTGCTCTTTCCTTGACTGCAGAATCCACACTCTTAGCTACATTTTATGCCTCACACCCCATCTCCCTGTCAGACAAGAATAGAAACAGTATTGACTGCCATTTATTAAGCCCTGTCGATTACACCCTGTTGTCCTTGGTGGCTATAGATGTGCACGCATGCGGGCTAAGTAGCTCCAGTCGTGTCTAACTCTTTGCAACACCATGGACTATAGCCTGCCAGGCTTCTCTGTCCATGGGATTCTCCAGACAAGAATACTGGAAGAGGTGGCCGTGCCCTCCTCCAGGGGATCTTCCCAACCCAGGAACTGAAGCCACGTCTATTATGTGTCCTGCGTTGGCAGGCAGGTTCTTTACCACTAGCACCACAATGTTAATTTATATCACAGTAGCATAGATAGCATATTGAAGGAAAGTTATGACCAACCTAGATAGCATATTTAAAAGCAGAGAAATTATTTTGCCAGCAAAGGTCCGTCTAGTCAAGGCTATGGTTTTTCCAGTGGCCATGTATGGATGTGAGAGTTGGACTGTAAAGAGGGCTGAGCACCGAAGAATTGATGCTTTTGAACTGTAGTGTTGGAGAAGACTCTTGAGAGTCCCTTGGACTGCAAGGAGATCCAACCAGTCCATTCTGAAGCAGATCAGCCCTGGGTGTTCTTTGGAAGGAATAATGCTAAAGGTGGAAACTCCAGTACTTTGGCCACCTCATGCGAAGAGTTGACTCATTGGAAAAGACCCTGATTCTGGGAGGGATTGGGGGCAGGAGGAGAAGGGGGCAACAGAGGATGAGACGTTTGGATGGCATCACCAACTCAATGGACATGAGTTTGAGTAAACTCCGGGAGTTGGTGATGGACAGGGAGGCCTGGCGTGCTGCGGTCCATAGAGTCACAAAGAGTCGGACAAGATTGAGCAACTGAACTGAACTGAACTGAGCATACAAGAAATGCCACATCATGCTGTTTGTCTCAATCAAATGAAGTCTACCTGGGAGCCCCCAATGGACAGAGTGGCAGGAAGCTCAACAGCAGTTATTACTGGGGAGCCCTCCTCTTCTCTAGACCCATCTTACTGGTTGGTCTAGAACATTGGGGATGGGCCCTCTAGCCTTTACTCTATATCACCCCTAAACTGTGCCAGCCAGAATCTAACCTCCCTAGGTTTGTAACTGGCCACACCCCACCCAGGGTAATACATCAACCAGTACCCAAGCTGCTGCCATTTCCAGAAGCCCCAAACTCCTTTTCTTCTCCAAGTCAGAGAAATCCCCAGTGCCAGTGTTTGGAATCATTCTTCTGGGGTTACTGCTTCTGAACAATAGTCTTCTACCTGAAGAATCTCTGAGAGCAATTTCAGGAGGCTGGACATCCCAAGGGACTCTTGAGTCAACCACAGAGAGAGAAAAGGAGAAAAAAAATGTATGTGTTGAGAAGCTACTCTGTGCCAGACACGTTGTCACATCTTGTTCTATTTCCCTTACAAAACTACCAGGTGGAAATTATTATAATTGGTTTTTAGAATGAACAAACAAAAGATCAGAGAAAAGTTCCCAAGTCATACAGTTACTTCACTCTTGGGAGATGGCTTGGGAAAATGTGTAGCTTGCCTTAGTAACAATCACCATTTCTTGAACTCTCATTCTGTACCAAGGCATGGCACAAAGCACTTTGTGTTCACCGGTTCCCGTAACAACTCTGTAACTTCTTTCTTTATCTCAGCCTAAGAGAGGAGAATCACTGGAGCTTAGGGAAGCCAAGTTGTTTGCCCAAGGTTGCCACACAGCTGTGGCATGTTGGAGCCTGAATGTGAAGCTGTATTAAAGTTCAAAGGCTGATACTTCCCTGGCACACACCACCGCTCTCCTCAAGCCTTGAACACAGAGGTGTAGCCCGTGAGTTGGGACATGGTGGGAGGGGGAATGGATAAAGCAAGCAGTGGGGAAGAGCCAGGAGAACTGGCAGGTGTCCCGATGCTCCCCCAGCCTTCCCACTGGGCACCTCAGAGGAGTGAGTCACAGAACAAAAGGGCAGAGGCCTTGTTTGCTTTGTTTCATAAACCACCCTCTGCAGAATGAGAAAAATGATTAGTCATCTGTAAGCTTTGTGATGCTGGTGGCTTAGTCACTCAATAAGTATTATATTAATAGATCACGCATTCCTAAGCCTCTCGGTAGAGCTTCAAGCCACTTAAAGAATCCTTAAATAAGCACCGACTTCTCAGATTCCCCCGGGGCACGGGGTGGTTGCAGACACGCTCTGCAGAAAGTGTGGGTTTTTACTAAGAGATGGAAATTTTTTTGGTCAATAGCATTGCGGGAAGTCATTCAGCAGAACGCATAGGATTTTCTTCCTTGCTTCCAACAAAAATCTTTCCTCCAGCAAGACAGATACTCTAGCAGTTTTAAATCTCCCTTAGTTGTTGTTGTTCAGTTGCTCAGTCGTGTCTGACTTTTTGAAATCCCACGCAGCACATCAGGCTTCTCGGTCCTTCTCTATCTCCCTAGTTTGCCAAGTTAATGTCCACTGAACTGAGGATGCCGTCCAACCATCTCATCCTCTGTCACCCCCTTCTTCTCTTGTGCTCACTCTTTTCCAGCACTAGAGTCTTTTCCAATGAGTCAGCTCTTCGCATCAGGTGGCCAAAGTACTGGAGGTTCAGCTTCAGCATCAGTCCTTCCAATGAACATTCAGGATTGATTTCCTTTAGGATTGACTGGTTTTATCTCCTTGCTGTCCAAGGGACTCTCAGAAGTCTTCTCCAGCACCAGAGTTCGAAAGCATCCACTTTCTTTATGGTGCTCTGCTTTCTTTATGGTCCAACTCTCACGTCTGTACCTGATGACTGGAAAACCATAGCTCTGACTATATGGACCTTTGTCAGTAAAGTGATAGCTCTGCTTTTTCATACACTGTCTTGGTTTGTCATAGATTTTCTTCCAAGGAGCAAGAGTCTTTTAATTTCATGGCTGTAGTCACCATCTGCAGTGATTTTGGAATCCAAGAAAGTCTCTCTTAGGGCACAGGATTTCAATCTCAGCTGTTTACTTGACATTTATAAGAGATGTTATATATGTGAAAGAGACAGAAGAAAATTCAGCAGCATACAAATGGGTAAGGCAACCTAAAAAAGCACGGACGCTGTCTTTATGATGGAAGACTTAAAGCACAGTAAAAAGTAGCACATGTAACCTTTAATTTGGCAGCACCATTCCTAGAAATTCCTTCTATAGAATCATTTAAACTGTCAGAAAAGTTAAAGCACAAATATTGTTATCAAAATATTACTTATCAAAAATTTGTTACTTCTAAGTATCCCGATCACAGAACATCTGTGTATTGAACTCCAAAGCCTTGTTTATGTAAAATGTGTTATATCCAATTGGTGGATAATAGCCATTGAAGTGTATGTTTTTAAGGGCCTAGTTGTTGTTTAGTCCCTCAGTCATGTCTGACTCTTTGAGACCCCATGGACTGTTGCCTGCCAGGCTCCTCTGTCCACGGAATTTCTCAGGCAAGAATACTGAAGTGAGTAGCCATTTCACTACTAGATGAAGATTCTAGCAGAAGAATCTACATTTCACTTCTAGTAGAAGATTCCAGGGGATCTTCTCAACCCAGGGATCAAACCCCACATCTCCTTCATTGCAGATGGATTCTTTACCACTAACTATAACACATAAAATAAAAGTTATCATCTTATTAAGGAGAAAGAAAAAACAGACTGATAAGAAATAGGTCCGACTGTGCACAGTAGTTGCTTTGGGAAGTGACTCAAAGGTCAATTCTTTTTGTTTCTATTTTTTGGCATTTTCCCAAAATGTTTATAATGAGCACATAGTGCTCTGATAATGGAGAAAAACAATAAAAATCACCAATGTATTATTTGACTGATTATTCCTATTAACTCAGTTCTACCTGTAATTAATCCATATTACAGTTGATGACAGCAATGATCCAAGTGTTTGAGAATGAATCCCATTGACATAGCTTGGTATTCCACGCCTTGCTCCATCTTATCAAGGCTGCCTTCCCATTCAAGCTTCTCTCTTGTTATGGTCTGAAGGACAATGACACACAACTCTTCGTAGAACCTGACCTGGCCTTTCTGTCTCCCTGCTTTTGTTGAACCAATTCCTCTTCCCAACGTGGCTCACCTCTCTCTGGAAGCCAATGTCAAATCCTCTACCCAAATATCAGATCTTAATGAGTCATCTAAAGCAAATTATTCCACTTCTCAGAGTTTCAGCCACATTTCCATAAAATGGAAATAATCATTTCTACCTTGCTTTTTCTCATAAATATTACACAAAACTATTTTTGTCAAGTGGTTGGAACATAATAAGCACACACAAAATATATATATACATATATGCTAGCTATTTTTTTTTTCTTCTCAGTTTTTGAGAGGAAATACAGTTGTAGGTGCCTACAACTAGCTCAGTGCCTGGCACATAGAAATCATCTAATTCATGGCCATTGGATTAAGAATTACTATTTGTGATGACATCAGACTCTGGCCATAAGGATCTACAGTTGTATGATATTAGACAGCAATTTTTGTTTCTCCATAAGAAACAAAACTTAAGCTACTCAAAAAATGAGAGAGAGAGAGAGGGCATTCACATTCTTCCTATACAGAAGAGCTTTATCAACTTTGATCAGAAAGAAGTTTTGGAAAACCTCCTGCAGCCATCACTGAATCTTTCTGTACAAAGCAAAGAATACCAGAAAACAAGACAGACCTTTTCCTCACATTCTCCCTCTCCTATCTCAAATGGAGGCTATTTGGTTGTGTTATTAAAGAGGCTTTTGCTCTTTTCCAAAAATCAGCTAGATACTGGTGCATCCCCACAGCTGAACAAGCACAGTTAAGATGAAAGAGGTATCCTGGGGGCAGCATAAATGGTAATCCAGCTGCCCCTTCGGCTCAGGCAGCTTCTCCTGTTTGGTGAGAACAGGGGAGAGTGGAGGGTCCCATATCCTACACCATGCAGGATGAGCAGCCTCAACGTTCATTTTGAAAGGAGAGCCAGGATGTCCAGGAACCTTCATACATGCCATCTGTATCTTATTTATTCAGAAGATCCATGATTACAATGGTGGTGAAGATCTTTGGCTCAGCTCTTACAGAGAAACCAACCTACTCCACAGGCCAGCAAAGAAATCCTCTTCCTTCAGTCTGCAAGTCTTGATGCAGCTCTTGAGCATAAAGCAGTCACTCTTAAACAAAAAAAAATATTCTTACAAGCTGTATCATCTTAGCGGTGGATGGTTCTAAGAGAAGGGTACTTAAGGGAATAAAGCTCTGAGGAGAGTCCCAGGAGAAGGCTGAGCATAACATTTGTAGAATATCTTTTGGTTCAGTGAAAAGCAGCATGCTTGACAAATTTTCTTCCAAATCTGTTAAATTATTCATTCATTTAACAGACACTCAACAACAAACTACTTTTTGTTTGCTTTTTCATTTATTCATTTAATAAACACTCACTGAGCACGGAATGAATAATGTGCATTGCCCTGCATGTTATTAAGAATATAAATAGGAAATGGGGACACTTGTTGAGTGATCACAGTATTCCAGGAGTCACTTAGATCACACAGCTGGTCAGCAGCAGCACTCAGTTTGTATCCAGGATCCTGATCGGCAGTCCATGCCCTTCACCCTATGCCTCCCAAAGATGTAAGATACCCAGATGTTAAGATGCAAGTCCTGACCTCAAGAAGCTTAGATTTTTGGAGAGCTGAGACATGTAAATGCCTTAAGAACTACTGGGTACTTGTGAAGAAGAAATTATTCCTTCTTTACCACAGAAAGAGAGAAGTATTAGATACAGTGGAATTTGAGGTTACTTCTGATGGACAAGGAGAATTTGAACAAGTAACACTGGGGAAAGGTATTCTAAACTAAGGCAATAACCGCAGCAAATTACAAAAGAAGGAAAGCAGGAGATGTGGAAGACAGCTGGTAGCTCAGTTTGGTTGGAGCATCAATGCCTATGTGATGGGGGAAAGAGCAGGTGGTAAAGGCAAGTTGTATGTGACATTTGATTTTTCTGGGTACCTTCCCAGATAGCATTCATCTGCTAAAATATATTCCACAAGCAGTTACTAATGAGGGCATTTGTTTCATTAGGGAGAGTAATAAGGTATTGCTCGAACTACTGCATGAGAATGTTCTCCATTTTAAAGATTAGCTACAGACTCAAGCAAGACAGTCATTCTAGAGTTTCTAAATCCTTCTGCTCAACCTGGAAACATGTTGATATGATAAGAGTTCTGAAAATCTAGACAAGAAATGTGTATACTAATATTCTATTTTTCAGGTAAAAATTGACATTATTCAGGACTCTCAGAAATAATGGGAAACTCTTAAGGTCACAGAGATAGCAGGTGATGGAGTTGGAACCCATGTTAGCCTAACCTATCTTCCAGCTCCCCAGGTTGTGTCCTCACTAAAACATGATTTGAGGCTCTTTTTTATAAATCACAAGAGGGAATAAACAGTGAAGAACTGCAGAGAGGCAAAATTTAGCTCAACATAAGTATCTCTGTCACACTTAACTGAATGCCTCTGGACAGGGACATGGCCACTCTCTCAGTCTCAGATCCCATTCCCCAAAATCAGAATAGCACACATGAGCCCACTACATTGTTTCCTGAATAGTTCTTCATAGTCTCTAAGATGCTGTTGAATAGAAACCTACCTTCCTAATCATTCTCCATGATCTATAAGCTATAATTTGGGGGTTGGTCAAAAATATAATTTGGGTTTTTCCATAAGATGGTATAGAAGTTTCTGGCCAACCCAAAACATACCCTACTGGACAGAGGTAGATGACTTGAGGAGCTTACCATATCTGCAAAAGTCTACTGGAATAAACAGAATGTTATCCAAGACATTCAAACACCTTCATGATCCAGCGCTCTCCCATCTGCTTGCTGACTTTCCACCTTTCTGAACACTCATTTTCTCTGCCAGCTCCTCCGAACCACCCACAAGTCTCTAAGTGCAGGGCCCCACCTCGCAGGCTTCAGACATCTTACTCCCTTCACTTGGAGCAGGCCTTTGTACAAGCTGATACTCTTAAACATTTCTCCATATTTATTGGCATCAGTGGAGAGAAGACACATTTCCATTAATTAAGATGTTAAGTACATTCTTCCTTAGGTCAGTTAATAATGTATCACTTATCAGTTAACTGCTTCTTTAAACTCCTTTAATACAAAATGCCACTCCTGTAAACATATCAGTGACTGAAGAGAATCCACTCAACATTTCATAAAGATAGAGGAGGGCATTTAAATTACATAGAACATAGTATGTCATAAGGAACAGCACCACTCTACAAGTCTTGGCTTAGAGGCATCTTTTTTTTCTTTTTTTAAAAAAACTTTTTTTTTTTCCCAGCCATGTCCTACAGCATGCAGGATCTTAGTTCCCCAACCAGAGATTGAACCTGTGCTCCCTGCATTGGGAGCACAGAGTCTTAATTACTGAACCATCAGGGAAGTCCCAAAGGCATCTTTTCTCAAACATAGCAGGGCTAGGTCTACTCCTGGCTCTCAGTCTGTCCCCATTCCCACCACAAGAGATTCCCAAATTTATATCAGTTCATTTCAGTCGCTCAGTCGTGTCCGACTCTTTGCGACCCCATGAATCGCAGCACGCCAGGCCTCCCTGTCCATCACCAACTCCCAGAGTTCACTCAGACTCACGTCCATCGAGTCAGTGATGCCATCCAGCCATCTCATCCTCTGTCGTCCCCTTCTCCTCCTGCCCCCAATCCCTCCCAGCATCAGAGTCTTTTCCAATGAGTCAACTCTTCGCATGAGGTGGCCAAAGTACTGGAGTTTCAGCTTTAGCATCATTCCTTCCAAAGAAATCCCAGGGTTGATCTCCTTAAGAATGGACTGGTTGGATCTCCTTGCAGTCCAAGGGACTCTCAAGAGTCTTGTCCAACACCACAGTTCAAAAACATCAATTCTTCGGCGCTCAGCCTTCTTCACAGTCCAACTCTCACATCCGTACATGACTACTGGAAAAACCATAGCCTTGACTAGACGGACCTTAGTCGGCAAAGTAATGTCTCTGCTTTTGAATATGCTATTGAGGTTGGTCATAACTTTTCTTCCAAGGAGTAAGTGTCTTTTAATTTCATGGCTGCAGTCACCATCTGCAGTGATTTTGAAGCCCAGAAAAGCTCTATACAGTCAACAAAGACAAGACCAGGAGCTGACTGTGGCTCAGATCATGAACTCCTTATTACCAAATTCAGACTTAAATTGAAGAAAGTAGGGAAAACTGCTAGACCATTCAGGTATGACCTGAATCAAATCCCTTATGATTATACAGTGGAAGTGACAAATAGATTTAAGGGCCTAGATCTGATAGATAGAGTGCCTGATGAACTATGGAATGAGGTTCGTGACATTGTACAGGAGACAGGGATCAAGACCATCCCCATGGAAAAGAAATGCAAAAAAAGCAAAATGGCTATCTGGGGAGGCCTTACAAATAGCTGTGAAAAGAAGTGAAAACAAAGGAGAAAAGGAAAGATATAAGCATCTGAATGCAGAGTTCTAAAGAATAGCAAGAGATAAGAAAGCCTTTTTCAGTGATCAATACAAAGAAACAGAGGAAAAGAACAGAATGGGAAAGACTAGAGATCTCTTCAAGAAAATTAGAGATACCAAGGGAACATTTCATGCAAAGATGGGCTCGATAAAGGACAGAAATGGTATGGACCTAACAGAAGCAGAAGATATTAAGAAGAGGTGGCAAGAATACACAGAAGAACTATACAAAAAAGATCTTCACGACCTGGATAATCATGATGGTGTGATCACTCATCTAGAGCCAGACATCCTGGAAAATGAAGTCAAGTGGGCCTTAAAAAGCATCACTACAAACAAAGCTAGTGGAGGTGATGGAATTCCAGCTCAGCTATTTCAAATCCTTAAAGGATGCTGTGAAAGTGTTGCACTCAATATGCCAACAAAGTTGGAAAACTTAGCAGTGGCCACAGGACTGGGAAAGGTCAGTTTTCATTCCAATCCCAAATTTATATACCCTCTACTATAATAACAGAGAAGGCGATGGCACCTCACTCCAGTACTCTTGCCTGGAAAATCCTGTGGACAGAGGAGACTGGTAGGCTGCAGTCCATGGGGTCGCAAAGAGTCGGACACGACTGAAGGGACTTAGCCGCAGCAGCAGCAGCAGCTACTATAATAATGATGAAAATTATGTTTATAACAAGCAAAAAGGAACTCTAATTTTTTATAATACATTATATTCAGAATAAGGGTTTTATTATATGCTTCAAATAAGAGGGACCCCAAGTTACTTTCCTCCAAACACAGCAGGAACTATATGCAGAAATTAAATCAATCCGTGCCTTATCCTAATTTATTCTAGAGATATTGTGTGCCCATCACAGAGTTGGGCCCTGCTTTGCTGCCATGAACCTTTACTGAGATCCGTGCCTGGTAAACCCCTATACCCCAAAAGACTTAGCTGAATGAAGCATTGCCTCTCTGTGAAGCCTGGCCAGACTCACCCCATCCTTAACCACCCTCCAGTCTCCCTTCTATGTTCTCCCTATTTCATGTAGACTTCAGAGCCATGGTTATTCATAGCATCTACCAGTACTGAGGCATTTATCAATAAATCAAGGCATTTATCAGTCTGTCTGTCTCAGCTAGACTGTGAAATCCTAGGACAAAGATTTTGTCTAATTCATCTCTTATTCTGCATACTCCCCGAATAGAGACTGAAACAATATCTTTTTTAAAAAATGTTTTTTTATATTAAATTGAACGTTTAACTCTCTGCCAACTTCTGTTTAGATAGATGCATGGCAACCCACTCCAGTACTCTTGCCTGGAAAATCCCATGGACGGAGGAGGCTGGTGGGCTGCAGTCCATGGGGTCGCAAAGAGTCGGACACAACTGAGCGACTTTACTTTCACTTTTCACTTTCAGGCATTGGAGATGGAAATGGCAACCCACTCCAGTGTTCTTGCCTGGAGAATCCCAGGGACGGGGGAGCCTGTGGGTTGCCGTCTATGGGGTCACACAGAGTCGGACACGACTGAAGCGACTTAGCAGCATACACACATACATGTATAAATATATCCTTTATATGTACTTATTATATGTGTGTGTATACACACACACAATCTTGATTCTAGGCCAGGTTGACAGGAAATTGACCTTGAGAGCAAAGCCTGCCCAGTATCTCCCACTTTTAACCCAGGAAAAAGAAAGTTGTCTTGACCTAGCCCCAAGAACAGAATTCTCTGTAGATGGAGAAATAATGAAGGCAAGAAAACAGGAGGTGATTTGTAAAGGAAAAAGAAACGCTCGGCAAGTCAGATTCCCTGAGGTTCTTAAACCAGTAGTTAATTGAATCCACTGTTCCAAGACCTTAATTTCAAACAAGGTCTTTGGGAAAAGCAGTCAGTTGTTCTCCCTCAGGCAAAATGAAAGCGCTTTTCCTTAACTCTGAGACCTAACAAAGCTCCCCACTTCTGCCTTAATCCTTGTACACTCGGGGTAAGGCTATGCCCTCAGGAAATTTCAAAGGCAGGCTCTGAGCTCACTTCCTCCTGCTCCTTCTGCATCCCAGCTTATCTGCAGACTCCTACAGGTATCCCTTGACTCAAAGTTCTCTGCACAAAAACACCAGACTTCCCAAAAACAGGTCCTTGCCAACCTGCCCAGTCCATGAGGCCCCCGGGTCTTCATGTGGAGCCAAGGTGCAGAGTGAATCTCTCCATGTCCTATAACAATTTGCTTTGTCCTTTATTATCATTCCCTTGTTCCTTTTTGCATTAGACTGACCTCATCCCTTCATTCATTTGAAAGTAAATATTTATTGAATGTTTACTGTGTGCTAGGGCTGAAGAGACACAGAAAAAGAATAACAGCTGACAAGTATTGAATTGGACATGTCAATTGTACATGTACGTGTATACAATTGTATTGCATTATGCCCTGAAATGAAAATTAGATAAGAAAACACAATCTATATCATTCTCTATCTCCTTTATTCTTCTTAAAAATCCAGTGGGGAAGGGACTCTTAACCTTGCCATTTTATAAATGAGGAAACAAGAAACAGAGAGAATGACGTGCTGAATCGGTTTAGGATAATTTTGTCTGCAAATAACAAAAATCAATGCAGTGCGGTTTAAACAGTGAGGGAAACACATTTAACACAATAGGAAACACAGAATGCCACAGCTCCAAGACTAGTGAATTCTGTAACTTCAGCCTATTTGCAGCCTTTCATTCTGCCAGTCCTTTGGACCTCAGGTATGGTCTCAGAGCTGCAAAGAGGTTTCAGCAGTTTCAGGGATTCATCCAGACACAATCATCCATTGATGAGACTGGCAGAATATCTTTTCTTAGCCTCTGCTCGTTTCCTAAGACTGCTATCTGAGTACCACAAAGCAGATGCCTTAAAACAACAAAAATGTATTCTCTAACTATTCTAGAAGCCAAAAGACCGAAATCAAGGTCTAAGCTGCCATGTTCTCACTAAAGTCTCTAGAAAAGGATTTTTTGTTTGTTTGTTTGCCTGTTCCTGAGTTCTGGTGGTTGCCAGCAATCCTTGCTGCTCCTTAGCTTATAGATTTATCACTCTAGTCTCTGCCTCAGAGAGATTATTTTCCCCATGTATATGTTTCTGTTTCTTTTTCCTTCTTATAAGGACATCAGTCATGTTGGATTTAGGGTCCACCCCATTCAGTGTGACCTCATGTTAACTCAATTACATCTGCAGAGACCTTATTTCTAAATAGATGACAGTCACATATATGGGGGGGTGGCAGTTGGAGAACAAAATTCACATACAGTAGTATCTTATTTTAAGAGCTAGAAAACTTTTCTTGGAGGTCTACTTGTCAACTTCTTATATCTCATTGCTCATAATTGTATCATATGCCCAAGTCTAAGTCAATTACTGCCAGGCAGACTGGGTACTACCAATTAGGACCTACCCTAGGGCATGGAAAAGGGACCAATCCCCCCAAAGCCCTATGTGGCTAGAAGAGGGTAGTAGATACCTGAACATCTTTAAGGAAGAAACAAGTGAAAATTGATGAACTTGGTGTCTCTAGAAAAAACAGCCCACAGTGTCTGCTATACCTGCCATGGCCTCAGATAAATATCTCATTCCAGAACCTAAGATCTATGAGTTTTCAAACCTCCATTTGAACACCTGCTATAGGACCTGCTAATGTTCCTTACATTCTGCAAGACTCTGTAATTTGGGGTTTATAGATATCTTCTCTTTTAACCCATATCACTATCTAATGAGGCATTTGTATGTGTGTGCTAAGTCGCTTCAATCATATCCAACTCTTTGTGACTCTGTGGACTGTAGCCCACCAGGCTCCTCTGTGCATGGGATTCTCCAGGCAAGAATACTGGTGTGGATTGCCATTTTCTCCTCCAGGGGATCCCCCCGACCCAGAGATTGAACCAGAGTCTCTTATGTCTCCTGCACTGGCAGGCAAGTTCTTTACCACTAGCACCACCTGGTAAGCTGGCCCAGTGAGGTATATACTATTATTATCCCTATTTTAAAGATGATAAACTGAGTCATAAGCCCAAGGATGCACAGTCTTTGGCAGTAGATGTCTGTGAAATGCAGCAGTCTGTGGGAAATTCAAAGTCAAAAACCATATGCAACTCATTTTTGTAAACCAATCACCCAGTACCATGCGTGGTATTAAAAAAAAAAAAATGCTTGCTACATGAAGATCTTACCTTTCATTCCCAGAAAACCTTTTATTAATTTTCAAGAGTATATTTGAATTTTAATTTCTGCAAAGCATTCATTTCTTTTTCATTAATTCCACCACAACTAAGAAACTCTTCTTGAACACCTAAATGGAACTTTGTTCTTTTGATCAGTGTAAATTAACGTTTCAGCTGAGGTCCTTTGCTCCTCCTGACTAGTTTGAGCCTTGAAAACTGCCCCCTGCCTCAGAGATGGGCAGTCAGTTGTTTCTCTTGGGGAAGGAATGGCCATTGTGTAACTCATCCTCCAAATTTTTGACGAGTGCTATAGCTGGAAAGCCATGAGTTTCATGATCAGGGAAGAAGCAGGAGAACATATAGAGGGCAAAACCTGGACGAGATGCTGCGGATGCTTCTTCTGTCAAGGACGTTGGGAGAATGAGCACTACTTATTAGACAGACTGGACCATTTCCTGGTTCAGAAGCTAAATAGCCTGACTCTTCAACTTGGGCAAGCCACTTCCTTCTTCAGGGATCAGTTTCCTCATTCTATGAAATGAAGGGGTTAAATTAGATTATGTTTAAACTCTCTTTAGCCATGACATTGAAAACCAGGAAATCATATCTCCCTAAGTTTACTGTGAGGATTTCAACTCTGTTTCTCCCTCTGCCTTTTTTCCTAGGTCCATTTGTTGATTCATGGATTTGGGTGGTGACAGTGACATGAAAGATATCAGCTGAAATTACTCTTCCACTGAACAGCTTGATTTAAAATTGCTTTCATGTTCACTGCCTTATTCTTTCTTATGACAGCCCCGTGAAGGTACTAATTTTCCCATTTTTAAAAATCAAGAAATTGGAAAACACTGGGGCTTGCCAAAGTTTACTCAGCTAATAAGTGACCAATCCACACCTGTAGTCATGTGTGTTTAGCTCCCAGTTAGCACCCTAGAGTGTGGATCCTTAGCACACAGACTCCCACAGCACATAGGACACCCCAGCTTCGCCAATGCTGGGACAACCCAACATTTATCTAAGAAGGTAAAAGAATGCAGATAAAATCGTTAACTTGGATCACGAATACCATTGTTATTTCAGAAGTAAGCTGTAACTCATCCACAAGAAATCCAGTATAAGGAAAACCTGTCTAAAAGTTAAGTTGTCTAAAAGATGAGTTGTTTTGAGTGGTAGTGAGCTGTCCATCACAGGCAATATTCAAGCATAGGATAAATGAACTCCTGATGGGGACAAAGGAATCAGACTTTCCATAAGAAATTACATTCAGTCTTCTGTGAGATATCATTTGCACTGAGATGATTTGTTTTGAGCTTGTTTGGAGATTTGTTTCTGATAAAAATAAGTCTATATACCAGCTGTGAACAGTTAGAATTTGAAACTAAAAGCACAACATCACTGACATTAACATTAAAAATATGTTGAATTCTTAAGTATATATCTAACAATGTATATATCTAACAATGTATATATCTAACAATTGTATATATAAGGTCTAAATGAGGAAAATCACAAAACTCTGGTGAAAGAAATCAAAGAATATTCAAATAGATGGAGAGATATTCCATACTCATGGATAGGTGGACTCAATATTGTCAAGATGTCAGTTCTTTCCAGTTTGATCTACAGATTCAACATTATCCAATCAAATTCCCTGCAAATTATTTTATAGATTTTGACAAGCTGATTCTGAATGTTAGAAGGAAAAAGAGAAGATCCAGAATAGACAACTTTGTTCTTTTTTTTTTTAAGTCTTTATTGAATTTGGGCTTCCCTCCTGGCTCAGAGGGTAAAGAATCTGCCTACAATGTAGGAGACCTAGACTCAATTCCTGGGTCAGGAAGAGCCCCTGGAGATGGGGATAGCTACCCACTGCAGTATTCTTGCCTGGAGAATTCCCATGGACAGAGGAGCCTGGAGGAATACAGTCAGGGGTTGCAAAAAATCTACACAACTGAGCGACTAGCATGTATGTATTGAATTTGTTACAATACTGCTTTGTTTTATGGGGCCTTTTCTGTTTTGTTTTGTTTTGGCCATGAGGCATATGGGATCTTGAACCCACATCTCCTGCACTGGAAGGCAAAGTCAACCACTGCACCACCAGGGAAGTCCCCAGCCAACTTTGTTCTTCTTTTTAGAGCAGAAAAACTGTTCTATATATAATATTGTATTAGTGGATAAATGGCAATATATATTGTCAAAACCCATAAAATGTACAATATCAAGAGTAAATACTAATGTAAACTGTGGACTTGAGTTATTAATAAGTTATCAATATTGGTTCCTTAGGCTTAACAAATGCACCATCAGTTCAGTTCAGTTCAGTCGCTCAGCCGTGTCCAACTCTTTGTGACCCCCGTGGACTGCAGTACGCCAGGCCTCCCTGTCCATCACCAAATCCTGGAGTTTACTCAAACATCCCCTTCTCCTCCCACCTTCAATCTTTCCCAGCATCAGGGTCTTTTCAAATGAGTCAGTTCTTCACATCGGTGGCCAAAGTATTGGAGTTTCAGCTTCAACATCAGTCCTTCCAATGAATATTCAGGATTGATTTCCTTTAGGATGGACTGTTTGGATCTCCTTGCAGTCCAAAAGACTCTCAAGAGTCTTCTCCAACACCACAGTTAAAATGCATCAATTCTTCGGCATTCAGTTTTCTTTATCTTTACAGACTGCACTGAGGCAGGAGAGGAAGAAGGTACATAATGTGCCCTGGATGCTCTGGCTGAAGCTACTTGCACACAAGCTGTGAACTCTTGACAGTCAGAAGCATGCTTGAAAGCTGCCAGTAATTCTTCTGCTTCTGCCATGGAGGCTCAAGTTCCTCCATGAGGCTGATATAATGTTTTTGTTTAGGGAAAAATACACATAGGGCACTTTAATTAGACAAAGGTAAAGTAAGATCGTCTTCTAAAATGAAAATAAGAAAAACAGTTACATCTGTGAGACCTGTTTCAGGGTCAAAAGTTTAGAGGGAGCCTTGGTGATTCTCCCCTCCATGCCACCAGAGGGTTGAGGGTTGGATCGGGTTAGGAGAAATCCACTTGTTCAGGGCTCTTTCTCTCGGGGCTCAGGGGAACACAGAAGGGCAGGGCTCCTCCGTGGAGGAACTTGAGCTCAGGCTGCACCTCATAATATGCACCTGCATTGTAATTCCTTTCTCATTTCACAAACTTTCAGTTAACTTTGTAGAAACTACAGAGAATGAAAGGACAAATCTAGCTTGTGTTTACAGGAAAGCAATATTGAGGGAGCCGCAGCTCCAAGGAAAGGCAGCCTTGAATAAACCAGAGGCAACCTGAAAGGACTCAAAAACCTAGGAAGGCAGGGCAGAGTGTGTGTGATGGAATGGTGCAGACGATAAGGCCTGTGCAGGTCCTGAAAAAGGAGAGAATGCTGTATGATGGAGGGATCAGGGAAGATGGCCTGATTGCTCCCTGGAATTTGTACAATTGGGAAGCTGGGAGCAGAGAGGACTTTGCTGGCAAAGGCTCCAGGTGAACAAAAGTGTCACAGTGACCCATTTCATAAAAAGTAAATTCCATCTGGGAACATCCTTTGATACATTTTTTGTGCCAATTCAGTAGCAAAGATACTGTCTCTTTGTGAAAAGTTTGGAACCAATTTGTCAGCCAAAAGCTGACCCACCACACACACATACACACACACACATACACACAAACACACACACTGAGTAGTTGCTGAAAGAGTCAGAGAGTATGTCTGTCTCACTCAGAAGTATTTTTTTTCCCCTTCATAAGCTTGAATGCATAATTGTGCCTTCAGATTTCTTTCGATCCAAGTCCTGTGAATCTGCTTAATAAGATTCAGATTTTCATTTTTCGCATCTCAGGAACTGAAGAAAGAGAAGTCCCTGGGGTTGGCCCTGCTTGAATTCTCAGCAGACTTGACAATGGAAAAGTTCAAACATGATGGCCTCCAGTCATTTTCTAAAGCAAACAAAACCAAAGCAAGCCTCCTAGGCTCTCGCACGAGTTACAGGACTACAGTCCTCTCCCTCTCATTTTCCCTGCCTTCATTTTTTGTGTTTCCTTCCCTCCTCCACATATTCTTCAAAAACATGTGAGTCATATGTACACTTGGAACTCGACTGACTATTCCCCACTTATCAGTGTGAAATGTCAGTAAGCAAATTAAGTAAAAGTTCTGGCTGGGAAGATAACGCGAGGTGACGAGTTGCAGGAGCTACTTTTTCAAATCTGGTTTCCCCTGCGGGGAGAGAGAGGACAGGAAAGAGGCTGAGACCGGAGAGAGAGGCAGCTGCCTAGGACAAAACTCGGGGCTGAAGCTGGCCAGAAGACAACCTGGGGAGAGGCAGGAAGTGGGGGCAAAGCCAAATCCGTCAGCACTCCCAGGGGGCACGGGAGACCATGGTGGAGGAGGGGGGCGAGTGAATGAGAGGGAACAGGCAGCTATCTTGGGGACTGATCCAGCTAAGGTGGTGCCCCCTGCAGACTGAGATGCGATGAACCCACCACCACACATCCACACCTAGAGGAGGAAATGGCAACCCACTCCAGTATTCTTGGCTGGGAAATCCCATGGACAAAGGAGCCTGGCGGGCCACAGTTTATAGGGTCTAGAAGTCAGACGCAACTGGGCATGCACACACACACACACACACACACACACACACACACACACCCTTTTCCCTGAGCATCCCCATCACGTCCTTGCCGTAACTGAGAACTGGCTTTTCCCCTGGCAACACAATTCACATTCTCAGATGGGATCTAGCCGTTCTCAACGTGTCCCTCCACATTCCTCGGGGTTATGGTCAGGATGCTGGCTCCCCAGGGCCACTACCAGCTGCATATGTTTTTACACCAAAGTCCTCCCCCCTCTTGAAGCTCGGTTCCTCCAGCCACCCCAGCCTCTGCCTCTGCCTCTGGCGCTGTCCTTAAGCAACACATGGACTTCACCCATTCTGCCAAAGCTCTGAATGATGGTCTGATGGTGACGGCGGTATCCAACCCATAGACTCCCCTCCAGCCCACGTGATCCTGGGTTACTTCCACATTCACAACGGCCAGCCTGTAAGGTCACCAGACTTCTCAGGTCCATGGCTCCCTCATCTCAAAGTCTCTCTTCCCCTCTCCACATGGCACTTGCTTCCATTCATCATTCCACAAACAGCAGTCAGCATCTGCCACTGGTCATGGTGCTGAGGATAGTAAAGTGAATACAGTCCCAGCCTTCAAGGAGTTTATGGAGAGGGAATCTCAGAGAAAGTCAAGTAGGAACCTGATCTGGTAGGGAATATGGGGCAAACAGGCCCCTCTCAGCCAAAGGGCAGGACCTACAGTGTCAAGATGGTAAATAATTCATCTGGGCTCTAACAGGAATCCACCGCTGGACCCATGAAAGGAGTCTGACTTCAGTAAAAGATTGGAGGAGATTAGCATTAGCTGTAGAGCATCTCATAAGCCCTGTTTGGGTTAAGTTTTCAAAATGAGGATAAAAACTGATTATCAACCAGAAATCAAGGCAGAAGCCCAACCATAAGCACAGGATCGTATTCATCTATAAGCTGGCATGTAATTCTATGACAGGTGCTCAGTAAGTGCTTTTTCAGACAGAACTCATCAGTGATGATGAGTTACAGTGATACAGTATCAGGAGAAAAGCTACAGAAAAATCTGCAGGCCACCAAGCAGAGAATCTGGTACCTGAGCACGACCAGTTCTAGATCCCCCTTACCATTGTGGATGGAACTCCTAAAATACTGCAGAATTTGGTTTTTATCCTGTTTGAGACTATAAATAAGCAGTAATTAGCATTTGAAGCTGAATGGGCTCAGATCCATCAGGGCTAAATCAGAGTCAGCCTAGCTCAGAAGCAGTGTTTGGCACCAAGAGGAACCTGAAACAGGAGCAAAGCCATCCTCTGATTGAAGCCTCTTCTACACCTTTTATTGTAATAGAAACCAACCAGCTTACTGCAATATGGACCAACAGACTCTAGAGCAGGGACTCCCAACCTGGATCCCCAGCAGAATCCTCTGACCCACAGGAGTCTTCAAGGGTGACCAGGGGATTCACAGGGCATTTCTATTACCCATAAAATCCTAACAGAATTTAACGCAGTACAGCCTAACAATAGCATTCCTGTTTCTCACTGAAATTAGCACCAATTCAGTGTGCTAACACTAGGCATGTAGATCAGAAACTATGATTAGAGGTTACATATGCATTTGATTAAATTTAAATAGATAAGTGAATTAAATATTTATTTTTAAGTGCAGTTTGCTTGACAAAATCTTTCAAAACATGCTATACTTTGCAGGGAATTAATAAAAGAGGCCTCTTTGGTATAGAAAAGTTGGAAATCATTTGACAAGAAGCAAGAAAAAGCTTGTATATTTCATCAGCTCATTACATGGAGCCAGAAGCATCTCATTTCCTGCTTGAGGAGATACTGAAAGTGTGTGCTAATCCTGGGCTCTGGCTTTGGACAGGAGGAGGCTGGCTTACAGACTGAGCATATATCCTGCCTTTGCTATACAAAGCATATATGAGGGCAATCAAAGAGTTAACAAAGCTGTCCTCTTCATGGACGTATTCAGCTATATTCCTTGCCCATGGTTATATACACCATTTCATAAGAGAGCACAAGCATCTAGATATTAACAAATGTGGATTTGAAAGCCAGCTCTCTCACTTTGTTATGTACGTGACTTTGTACAAACTCTTCATGGAAGACATGTAGCTGCAAATATCAAAAATGCCAGTAAGTAGTGGCTAAGAAAACTGAGAGCTGCTTTTCTCATATAAAAAGAAGTCAGATACAGTAATCTTAGAGTGGAGCAATTCCATAAGGAAATCATCAAGGAACTGGGGTCGGATTCGATTTCTGCTCCTGAGTGTGTATGCAGGTGTTCATCCTCTTTGTGACATGATCACTGCTACTCCTCCAGTCCTTCCATCCACATCTCAGGTAGGAAGAAGAGGAAAGGGAGAAGGGCAGAAATTATGCACTAATTACATATATTTTTATCAGGAAAATATTACCTTATTTAGAACTTAATTAGAACCCTCATTTGGTAGATTTCTGCTTATATATATTCACTGGCATACTGCTGAGGGTAGATAATAACCAAATGATGAAGAACTGATATTTAAAGACAGTATAGAAATATCTTCTTCAAATAGAAATAAAGACTCTAAAAGTAATAATTCCTATGGAAACTCATCAATGTGTTAAAGTCAGTGACGGTGTTTTAGTTACAAACCTAGTTTAAAATACATGTAAATGAGTTAATAATGGGCAAGAAAGGAAGAAGGAAAGGGAGGGTGAAGATGAATGAAGGATTGAAAGGGAAAAGGTAATGGGGCAAGCTCACTGATCACTTGCTGTTTTGAAAATTTGATAAGAAGTAAAAGCAATCTAGACTTTTCTGTACAAAGCATATCTGAGAATATTCCAAGTCTTAATGAAAGGATTCTCTTTAAAGGAATATTCCAGCTTAAAGTAAAAATGAAGAATTGTAAAATTAGAAAATCACATCTCTTGAGCCCTAAAGAAACAATGGATCTAGACAGTGATCATGAATGGCTGCTAACATCACAAAAAGAGAGTCCATTAGACATGATGGAAAAATACCCCATCATCTGAAGACAACAGTGCTGTTGCAAAAAAAAACCCAACAGGAATCTATCAAGCTTCAAACTCTAACTGCCAATTTAGAGGAGATAGAGGGGCAGAGGAACGTGAGAAATGACGCTACAGGAATTCAATCAGCAAAATCCAAAATACAAGAAAGATTAGAGATCACACAGGTAGTTTTCTAACATACGAATTGCAAGGGGGGGAAAAAGCCTACAAGGAGAGAAAAGAGATTTAAAAAGACTCGAGGCATATCCAGCTATTGCAATGTATGAAACTGATTTGACTACTGATAGAAAAACTATAAAAATAATATAAAATGATTGGAAACATTGAACACTAACTCAATACTTCATTACTCTAAATAATTATTTTTAGTTTCTTAGAGTAAAAATAGTATTGTCGTTATGTTTCCTTAAAGAGTACATAACTGTTGAATACATGCTTAAATCTGTATGCTGCTGCTGCTGCTGCTAAGTCGCTTCAGTCGTGTCTGACTCTGTGCGACTCCATAGACAGCAGCCCATGAGGCTCCCCCGTCCCCGGGATTCTCCAGGCAAGAACACTGGAGTCGATTGCCATTTCCTTCTCCAGGGGATTTTCCCCACCCAGGGATCGAACCTGGGTCTCCTTCATTGCAGGTGGATTCTTTCCCAACTGAGCCACCAGGGAGGCTGTATTATGGGTACATGGGAATAATTTATTATACTGTGCTCTCTACTCTTTTATGTGCTTGAAATTTTCCATAATAACTTTTAAAATACTAACCGACCTCAGAATGAAGGGTATTAGACAAAAAACCATTGGACTTCACCCGAAGTGAAGAAGTCATTCTAAACCAACAACTTCCCTCATAAAACTGGCAGAGTTCTCCCCAGTGCCCTACTGAGAGCCTGAACTTGATTTCAGAGCCTAGTGACCCTTATGTGGAGAGCGACAGTGGAACATAATGGGTAATTTATACACCAGAAGTTTCTTTGTCTCATTTTCTTATATCATCATCAAAAAGTTCTGAGTTAAAAAAAGATCTCTTCAGATTGTACTACAAATAACTAAACCACATGACCCCACTTTCCCACAAAAATGAATGTATCAGTTCAGTTCAGTTCAGTCGCTCAGTCGTGTCCAACTCTTTGAATGACATGAATCACGGCACACCAGGCCTCCCTGTCCATCACCAACTCCCGGAGTTCACTCAGACTCACATCCATCGAGTCAGTGATGCCATCCAGCCATCTCATCCTCTGTCGTCCCCTTCTCCTCCTGCCCCCAATCCCTCCCAGCATCAGAGTCTTTTCCAATAAGACAACTCTTTGCATGAGGTGGCCAAAATACTGGAGTTTCAGCTTCAGCATCATTCCCTCCAAAGAACACCAAGGGCTGATCTCCTTCAGGATGGACTGGTTGGATCTCCTTGCAGTCCAAGGGACTCTCAAGAGTCTTCTCCAACACCATAGTTCAAAAGCATCAATTCTTCGGCGCTCAGCTTTCTTCACAGTCCAACTCTCACATCCATACATGACCACTGGAAAAACCATAGCCTTGACTAGGCAGACCTTTGTTGGCAAAGTAATGTCTCTGCTTTTCAATATGCTATCTAGGTTGGTCATAACTTTTCTTCCAATGAGTAAGTGTCTTTTTTTTTTTTTTAATTTATTTATTTTTAATTTTTACTTTACAATTCTGTATTGGTTTTGGCATAGATCGACATGAATCCACCACAGGTGTACATGCGTTCCCAAACATGAACCCCCCTCCCACCCCCCTCCCCACAACATCTCTCTGGGTCATCCCCGCGCGTCAGCCCCAAGCGTGTCATATCCTGCATCAGACATAGACTGGCATTTCGATTCTTACATGTTATTATACATGTTTCAATGCCATTCTCTCAAATCATCACACCCTCTCCATCTCCCTCTGAGTCCAAAAGTCCGCTATACACATCTGTGTCTTTTTTGCTGTCCTGCATACAGGGTCATCATTGCCATCTTCCTAAATTCCATATATATAATTTCATGGCTACAGTCACCATTTGCAGTGATTTTGGAGCCCAAAAATATAAAGTCTGACACTGTTTCCACTGTTTCCCCATCTATTTCCCATGAAGTGATGGGATCAGATGCCATGATCTTCGTTTTCTGAATGTTGAGCTTTAAGCCAAATTTTTCACTCTCCTCTTTCACTTTCATCAAGAGGCTTTTTAGTTCCTCTTCACTTTCTGCCATAAGGGTGGTGTCATCTGCATATCTGAGGTTATTGATGATTGCTACCAAATGATCACAAGCAGGTAAAGAGTCCCTTGGTAGAGTATTCTGACTTAGAAAAGATTCTTTTTTTTCTCTCTCCAGGTATGTTCCCACCTACACATTCATATATATTTTCACATAATTATGAGGTTTTAAATGGACTGTGAAGAAGGCTGAGCACCGAAGAATTGATGCTTTTGAACTGTGGTGTTGGAGAAGACTCTTGAGAGTCCCTTGGACTGCAAGGAGATCCAACCAATTCATTCTTAAGGAGATCAGCCCTGGGATTTCTTTGGAAGGAATGATGCTGAAGCTGAAACTCCAGTACTTTGGCCACCTCATGTGAAGAGTTGACTCATTGGAAAAGACTCTGATGCTGGGAGGGATTGGGGGCAGGAGAAGAAGGGGACGACAGAGGATGAGATGGCTGGATGGCATCACTGACTCGATGGACATGAGTCTGAGTGAACTCCGGGAGTTGGTGATGGACAGGGAGGCTTAGCGTGCTGCGATTCATGGGGTCGCAAAGAGTCGGACACAACTGAGCGACTGAACTGAACTGAACTGAAAGAAAATGAAATGTGACCTTAGAGAAGTAAGATAGCTTTCAAGATATTCCTACTGAAATTTGTCCATTCGTTTAGTCAACAATTACTTGAGTGCCACTTCAGCACTGGACATCGCCCTGGGTTCTAAGAGAGAGTGTCAAGGGGAAACAAGAGATGCAGCTTTTGCCTGGTAGAGCTCACAGCGTGGGAGACCTCTGACTAGTTCTCTTGGGTGGTCCAGCCCTTCTGAGGCCACACTGGGAAAGACCGCATGTAGGCGCTCTTGTTGTCAGGCTTAGTTGTCAGAGCTCCTCATCAGTAAACAACTGATGCCAACGGACCAGCCAGGTGAGTGGACCACCTTGAAAATGTACCCTCCAATTCTCGTCTGATCACTGCAGCTGCAGCCATGAGAAGCAAAACAAGCCATCACCACTGAGCCCTGCTCAAAAGAAAAAAATACCTGATTGTTGTTGCTTTTTTGTGGCACTAAATTTGGGAGGGGGTGATTTGTTGCACTCCCCCACCACTGAATAGGTGACCAGATGAAGACTGACAGAGATTAACATAACCTGCTCAGGCTCACAGAGCTAGGAAGCTTGGGAGCCAGAATTCAAAGGAAATCTCTGGCCCAGAACCTGTGCTACTTCTTCAGTCTCATTGCTTCCACTTTTTTTAGTAGCATCCCAAAATTAAATGGCAATTTCTATTCAAAATCTTGTACCTTATCCCCAAAACCTGTCTTCAAATTCTAACCTCAAGCACATACAATTTGCAAGTAACCCAACAGTAGAACATGGACAATTGCAAGGAAGGGCTGAAAAAAAGTTTTTTGTATGTGTTTCTCCCATCCTCCTTCTTAGGCAGTCAGGAATTGATATGAAATTAAAACAGACAACTTCCATTTTCTTTCAAGAGAGATTTATGACCACTGTCTCCAGAATTTCAAGCTGTGAAGTGAACTGAAAAGCAAAATGCTTTAAAATAATATGTTTATAGCAAAGCAGTGTTATATACAATTAATGTAAAAATGATCAGAAGTGATGGTTGCTTAGTAAAAATTAAAAAATGGAGAAATATGAGCTACAAGGGCAACAGCATTTCACGAAACACTGATCTATCAGCAAAGAATGCAAATCGAGAGAATAACTGGGTATATTAACGAGTTCAGAGTAACCGTCTCTTACAAATCAGACATCTTAAAGTGAAACTTGATCCCTTGGCCACTGCCTTAGTTCAGGCCCTTATGACTTCACACTTATGCCCCTACAGCCTCTTTACTACCCACCCCATCCTCCACCTCACCACCCCAGCCTCACCACCACCAGGATTGCACCAGCATCCAATTCTGCTGAGTCCTGCCCCAGGCCATAGGTGCAAGTCCTTGTACCAAGGTCACAGAAGTGGAGCCAGAACCAAGGTCACCTTCGAAGCTGACAGAGCCTCCCTGTAACCATTACCAAAAGCTCTCTGATCATCACTATCAAGCTTCCTGATTCCAAACTAGGCAGAGATGCCCACCTCTATAGTCAACCTCTACTGCCCCAACCAATCACCTAAGGCCAACCTTCCAGCAGAAATTTTCATTGTCTCAAGGCTAGAAAAATTGGTTAGTAACTTACAAAGGCATCATATTTCCCTGGTCTGTCAGGAGGTTGGCCTGCTGTGCTCACAGTGACCTCATTATCTCTGCTCTTTGCTCTTAATAAACTCACTCCCTTCTGAAATGCTCTGTGTCTGAAAATTCTTTCCCAACGTGTGCTCAGACTGCCTCAACGCTTGCCCTATCTGACCTCCTGCTCTTTTTGAGGACCACTCACTCTTCTGGGAATGCCCACCTTCTGCACCTGGTCAAAAGAAAACTTGCTGTAAAAACTTGCTACAAGTTTCCACCCACATGCCACCTCTAGTATGCACCTTCCCAGCGTTTTCCAATCAGAGACAGGTTACTTTTTAAAATTTTATTGGAGTATAGCAGCTTTACAATGTTGTGTTAATTTCTGCTGTACAACAAAGTGAATCAGCTATACATTTACATATATCTTCTCCTTCTTGAGCATCCCTCCCACCCCCCATCCCCACCCCACCTCTCTAGGTCATCAGAGAGCACCCAGCTGAGCTCAGATATGGGGCACCTTTGCTCTGAGTTCCCACAAAATAGCAAACCTCAGTCTGCAGCCCCTCTCCAGCCAGCTTGTGAACCCACATTTACAAAGTGCTCACTAAATGTTGCCATTGTTCAGTTGCTAAGTCATGTCCAACACTGCCAACCCCATGACTGTAACATGCCAGGCTTCCCTGTCCTTCAGTATCTCCCAAGGTTTGCTCAAACTCATGTCCACTGAGCTGGTGATACCATCCAACCATCTCATCCTCTGTCATCCCCTTCTCCTCCTGCCTTCAATCTTTCCCAGCATCAGGGTCTTTTCCAAAGAACTGGCTCTTCACATCAGGTGGCCAAAATATTGGAGCTGCAGCTACAGCATCAGTCTTTCCAATGAATATTCAAGGTTGATTTCCTTTAGTATTGACTAGTTTGATGTCCTTGCAGCCCAAGGAACTCTCAAGAGTCTTCTCCAGCACCACAGTTCAAAACCACCAATTCTTCAGCACTCAGGCTTCTTTATGGTCCAACTCTCACATTCATACATAGTGAAGTGAAGTCACTCAGTCATGTCCGACTCTTTGCGACCCCATGGGCTATAGCCTACCAGGCTCCTCCATCCATGGGATTTTCCAGGCAAGAGTACTAGAGTGGGTTGCTATTTCCATCTCCAGGAGATCTTCCTGACCCAGGGATTGAACCAGGGTCTCCCACATTGTAGGCAGATGCTTTACTGTCTGAGCCACCAGGGAAGTCCATACATGGCTACTGGAAAAACCATAGCTTTGACTATATGGACCTTTGTTTGGCAAAGTGACATCTCTACTTTTTAATACACTGTCTAAGCTAAGCACACTGTTCTTGGGGCTGGAGAAATGACAGAAAGCAAGAAGGATGATGAGACAGCACTTCTCAACTAGGGGTGATTCTCCCCTGTCAGGGAACATCTGGCAACAGACTTTATTGTTGTGCCTGGGAGGATGTGACTGGCATCTGGTGGGTAGAGTCCAAGGCCTCTGCTAAACACCAGACCTCACAGGATAGTCCCATAGCAAAGAATGATTGGGCCCAAAATGTCAATGCCAAGGTCAAGAAGGCCAACTCTCAACAAATAAACAAATGTGTAAGATCATTTCAGGAACTGCTGAGGACCCTGAAAAAAAATAAGCAGGCGAATGAGATTCAGCACTGGGGTAAGACAGGAAGGAGGCTCTCTAGACAGACAGTGAATGAAGACTGGAGAAGCCATGATTCCAACTCTGCCAGTCTGCTTGGAGTCCATGGAATTTCTCACCATTTCTCTTGGTATTAACTATTCACAATAACACCTTCTTACTCTAGTACCTATGCTAAGGACTCTAGTACCAAATGGTAAGGAGTAGCCCAGAGACACAGTCTACTCACCATCTCATCTCATTTAATCCATCTCTTGATGTGAATTTCTTGTTTCCTCATGTTGAAATGAACTTGAGAATGTGACTCGAGCTTGTATTTCTTGTGACATGTCTAAGACAGCCATGCACGTGAATGGATGAATGGGCATCGACGGTGGGTGCAGAACATGAATGAGAAACTCAGGAGCTGCCCTCTGCCAGCCTGAAGGTGACTTGGGGTGATATATCAGTTTCCTGCAGCTGCTGTAACAAAGTACCAAAATTTGAGTATCTTAAAGCAACATAAATGTACCGTCTCACAGTTCTGGAGGGCAGACGTCCAAAATGATGGTGTTGCCAAGGCCCTGCCTCCTCGGAGACTCTGGGTAGAATCTTTTCTAGCTTCCGGTGGGGGCTGGCAATCTTTGGCCTGCAGCTGCTTCATTCCAATCTCTGCCCCTGTCGCCACATGCCTTCTCCTATGTCTCTGTCTCTTTGTCTTATAATCACCCCAGTCATACTGATTTAGGACCCATCCTATGACCTTATCTTAACCTGATTACATCTGTTCTCAAATAAGGTCACCTTCACAGATATTGAGGGTTAGAACTTCAACATGCTGGTGGAAGGGGAGAGAAACTGTTCAGCCTATAATAGATAGAGGGATGAGATGGAGGAAATACTAACTTTTTTAAGCTTGGAGCAGTTCAGCTGCAAATGAGAGCCATACCAGTCAAGGTCCACTTAATAAAAGACGCTGTAAAGCACTTAATATAATCAGAGCCAGCTTCAGTGAGGGAAGAAACACCAACTCACGGGTTCTCTGGTCTTGACACTGCAACCATCCAGCCCAGAAAAAGGCCACAATTCCCTCATCATTCTATTTTTCTGCTCTGGTTGCTCATCCAGGGGCTTCCTTGGTGGCTCAGATGGTTAAAAATCCGCCCGCAATGCAGGAGACCCATGTTTGATACCTGAGTTGGGAAGATCCCCTGGAAAAGAAAATGGCTACGCACTGTGGTATCCTTGCCTGGGAAATCCTGTGGACAGAGGAGCCTGGCTGGTTACAGTCCATGGGGTCTCAAGAGCTGGACCCGCCTTAGTGACTAAACCATCCTCTCATACAACTTAAAAATGGTAGTAAGCCTTTACATTTTCCCAGGGCTGTGTAGTGACCTAGCACCTCCTCACACATCATCAAATGCAAGCTGCTTATTAATCCATGAGAAGGCAGGACCAGGACTGTCACCCCATCTCACAAAGCTAAATTTCCTCATCTGTTAGGTGGTAACTGGAATACTGATTCCCACCTGCTAGGCTAGGATCCCATGGAATAACACACACAAAAGTCGGAAATAATGGACATTCAATAAATCTTTGGTAAGTCACCTGGCACAAACGAAACTTGCATTTCTACTTCTGGACTCACCGTTTTCTCCAACATTTAAATCGAGTGACTTAACGTCCCAATCCTGCATGGTTTCTTCAGGAAAAGCATGTCCCTCCTGAACAAGTCTGCCCACTGGACTGGGAGGGAAGGAAGCTCTGATGTGTGTGCCCTGAGCTTGGCTTCTCACCTCCTGGGCGTGGCCTCTCACCTCCCATTCCAGTGCCTCCAGGCTTGTGATCATCTCTTGTTTGCTCCTGCTGGCTGACTGCTGTTCTCTGTCTCTCTCCTCACTCCAGTCACAGATGCAACTGTCACCCCTTGATTCCTCAAAGCACCCAAGCACAGTGCTGCTCTGTCAGACCGATTTTCCTGAAAGCTTCAAGATTTGAAGTACAAGATGGGAAAGAAAGTCGCTTTAGTCATCACCGCTTGCAAAGTTTATCAGTCAAGCCCGCCCAGGCTGTCTCTCTCCTGTGTGTACACCTCCTGTCCAGTCTCCAGACCTGTATTTTCTCAAGAGGTCATCTTTCCCATCATCTGCACCCACTCAACAACCAGATGACAACCACCATCTTCATCTAGTTCACTGACTCCCAGCCTCTAAGGCTCAAAGATCTCCAGGAAGGACATGAAAAACCTTATTGTATTACATAAGACAACATTATGGAATGGGTGAATTTAACTCAGATGACCATTATATATACTACTATGGGCAGGAATCCCTTAGAAGAAATGGAGTAGCCCTCATGGTCAACAAAAGAGTCCAAAATGCAGTACTTGGATGCAATCTCAAAAATGACAGAATGATCTCTGTTCATTTCCAAGGCAAACTATTCAATATCACAGTGATCCAAGCCTAGGCCCCAACCAGTAAACAGTGAAGAAGCTGAAATTGAACGATTCTATAAAGACCTACAAGAGCTTTTAGAACTAACACCAAAAAAAGATGTCCTTCTCATTATAGGGGACTGGAATGCAAAAATAGGAAGTCAAGAAACACCTGGAGTAACAGGCAAATTTAGCCTTGGAGTACAGAATGAAGCAAGGCAAAGGCTAATAGAGTTTTGCCAAGAGAACACACTGGTCATAGCAAACACCCTCTTCCAACAACACAAGAGAAGACTCTACACATGGACATCACCAGATGGTCCGACACTGAAATCAGATTGATTGTATTCTTTGCAGCCAAAGGGAGAAGCTCCGTACAGCCAGCAAAAACAAGACCGGGAGCTGACTGTGGCTCAGATCATGAACTCCTTATTGCCAAATTCAGACTTAAATTGAAGAAAGTAGGGAAAACCACTAGACCATTCAGGTATGACCTAAATCAAATCCCTTATGATTATACAGTGGAAGTGACAAATAGATTTAAGGGACTAGATCTGATAGACAGAGTACCTGATGAACTATGGACGGAGGTTCGTGACATTGTACAGGAGACAGGGATCAAGACCATCCCCATGGAAAAGAAATGCAAAAAAGCAAAATGGCTGTCTGGGGAGGCCTTACAAATAGCTGTGAAAAGAAGAGAAGTGAAAAGCAAAGGAGAAAAAGAAAGATATAAGCATCTGAATGCAGAGTTCCGAAGAATAGCAAGGAGAGATAAGAAGCCTTCCTCAGCAATCAATGCAAAGAAAGAGGAAAAGAACAGAATGGGAGGGACTAGAGATCTCTTCAAGAAAATTAGAGATACTGAGGGAACATTTCATGCAAAGATGGGCTCGATAAAGAACAGAAATGGTATGGACCTAACAGAAGCAGAAGATATTAAGAAGAGGTGGCAAGAATACACAGAAGAACTGTACAAAAAAGATCTTCATGACCAAGATAATCATGGTGATGTGATCACTCACCTAGAGCCAGACATCCTGGAACGTGAAGTCAAGTGGGCCTTAGGAAGCATCATTATGCACAAAGCTAGTGGAGGTGATGGGATTCCAGTGGAGCTGTTCCAAATCCTGAAAGATGATGCCATGAAAGTGCTGCACTCAATATGCCAGCAAGTTTGGAAAACTCAGCAGTGGCCACAGGACTGGGAAAGGTCAGTTTTCATTCCAATCCCAAAGAAAGGCAATGCCAAAGAATGTTCAAACTACTGCACGATTGCACTCATCTCACATATTAGTAAAGTAATGCTCAAAATTCTCCAAGCCAGGCTTCAGCAATACGTGAACCATGAACTTCCAGATGTTCAAGCTGGTTTTAGAAAAGGGAGAGGAACCAGAGATCAAATTGCCAACATCCGCTGGATCATGGAGAAATCAAGAGAGTTCCAGAAAAACATCTATTTCTGCTTTATTGACTATGCCAAAGCCTTTGGCTGTGTGGATCACAATAAACTGTGGAAAAGTCTGAAAGAGATGGGAATACCAGACCACCTGGCCTGCCTCTTGAGAAATCTGTATGCAAGTCAGGAAGCAACAGTTAGAACTGGACATGGAACAACAGACTGTTTCCAAATAGGCAAAGGAGTACATCAATGCCGTATACTGTCACCCTGCTTATTTAACTTCTATGCAGAGTACATCATGAGAAACGCTGGGCTGGAAGAAACACAAGCTGGAATCAAGATTGCCGGGAGACATATCAATAACCTCAGATATGCAGATGACACCACCCTTATGGCAGAAAGTGAAGAGGAGCTAAAAAGCCTCTTGATGAAAGTGAAAGTGGAGACTGAAAAAGTTGGCTTAAAGCTCAACATTCAGAAAATGAAGATCATGGCATCTGATCCCATCACTTCATGGGAAATAGATGGGGAAACAGTGTCAGACTTTATTTTGGGGGGCTCCAAAATCACTGCAGATGGTGACTGCAGCAATGAAATTAAAAAACACTTACTCCTTGGAAGGAAAGTTATGACCAACCTAGATAGCATATTGAAAAGCAGAGACATTACTTTGCCAACAAAGGTCCATCTAGTCAAGGCTATGGTTTTTCCAGTGGTCATGTATGGATGTGAGTGTTGGACTGTGAAGAAAGCTGAGCACCAGAGAACTGATGCTTGTGAACTGTGGTGCTGGAGAAGACTCTTGAGAGTCCCTTGGACTGCAAGGAGATCCAACCAGTCCATCCTGAAGGAGATCAGTCCTGGGTGTTCATTGGAAGGACTGATGTTGAAGCTGAAACTCCAGTACTTTGGCCACCTCATGTGAAGAGTTGACTCATTGGAAAAGAGCCTGATGCTGGGAGCGATTGGGGGCAGGAGGAGAAGGGGATGACAGAGGATGAGATGGCTGGATGGCATCACCGACTCGATGGACATGAGTTTGGGTAAACTTCAGGGGTTGATGATAGACAGGGAGGCCTGGTGTGCTGCGATTCATGGGGTCACAAAGAGTCGGACACGACTGAGCAACTGAACTGAACTGAAGACAACATTAGATTCTTTTGATCTATCTCACAATTCAAAGGAGGCTCAGGGGCCTTATCTTTTATAGAAAAAGACTCTTTGAGCAATAATAAAAAACATGAACTCTTCCACTGCCACTCTACCTTCAGAATGTAGAAATGACTGCAGCCTAATTTTATATAAAGATTCTTTCCCACTGCAAACAGTAAGTTCTCTGAACATATCAGTTTCTTTTGTACAGATCAGGACACAAAAGCTGGAAAGGTTGGTTGATTTGCCAAAGTGAAAGTGAAAGTGTTAGTCAGTCGGTCCTGTCTGACTCTTTGTGACCCCATGGACTGCAGCCCTCCAGGCTCCTCTGTCCATGGGATTCTCTAGGCAAGAATACTGGAGTGGGTAGCCATTTCCTCCTCCAGTGGATCTTCCTGACCCAGGGCTCGAACCAGGGTCTCTCACATTGCAGGCAGGTTCTTTACCATCTGAGCTACCAGGGAAGCCCCTGCAGATTTGCCGCAGAGACATTCAGTTGAACAAACATGCAGTATCAACCTAGAGCAAAGCTCAGATAGGTGGTTCAGCTGGACGAGAACCTAGGCCTAATGAGTAAGCACCACTCCAGCTGCGTATGCCTCAATATGTCCAAAGAACCCTTTTCAACTCAGCAGAGTGCTCTCAGCAGTTTGGAGAAACTGCTGTGCCAGGTAAATGTCTCATCCTGGTTTTGATATGTTCATTCAGATGACAAACTTCCCCCTTAAGTCTCCCACGGCAAGCTTCATCCTTCTCAGAACTGTCTTTGATCTGACCTTATCTCTCATCACTGCATAATATATTCATCAGTTCTTAGACTCCAGTAACAGAAACAGACAACTGGCCACTTCAGACAGAAAACTGATGTAGGAACGAGGCTGACAACTCACGGAACTTTAGGGAGCACTGGAGAACCAGCCTCGGAGCTACACTTCCAAAATCTATACCTCCAAAATAGGCTCCTAAGGAAACTGGAATTATTTGATCAAATAGGGTGCAGAGTGGGACTGATGGGAAGAAAACAATACAAGATGCCTGAGGGGCTGATGTGACAGTTCAAGAAGAGATGATGAGAGTCTGAGCTAGGGCAGGTGTTACTGAAGTAGATTGAATGGACAGAAATCATTGGAAAGGACACTGATGATACCTGAAGAGTACTAAGATGAGGGGAGCAAGTAGAGAATCCTAGGACCACTCCCTAGTTTCTGTTTGGGTAATGAGGTTGATGGCAGTGCCACTGACGACACAGGGGATGCAGCTGGAGAGATGGGATTGGGTCTGGATGGTGAGCGGGTGAGTAGCTGAGTGCAAGCTGGGACACACTGAGCTAGGGATAACCCTGTCCATCCCAGTGAGCATGTCTGTCAGCAGATGGACTGAAGCTAAGGGGAGATGCTGGAAGGAACACAGCAAGGATGAGTAAGAACTTGCCAGTGTTAGAAGGCAGTGGAATGAATACATGACCCTTTCCAAAGAGAGACTGTAGAGAATAAAAATGAATCAACACCAGAACTGGGGTAGAAAACTACCCCCCGTTTGCTTGGGACTTACTGGGCTTTAGAACTAAAAGTCTCAGATCACGGAAGACTCCTTAGTCCCAGGCATGTTAAAATCCACTATGTACGGAAAAAGAACTAACAGAAAAGGGAGATAATTTGCCCAGTTGGTTGCAAATAATGGCTAGAATCTAGACTTCTGGGTCTCATGTATTTTCTTCTTCCTCTGCTAGACAAGAACTAAATTGATTTAAATGAACCGGAAAGTGAAGTCATAGAGTCCAAATCTAGATTCCTGACTCACTGAGTATATGCCTTTATTCTCTGTGATCCTTACTTCTCTTACCTAAAAACCCAAGGAAATATATGTATACTCCCTAATTCCAGCAGGAAATGTAAATCAAATAAAAACAGAGAGGTGTTGAGAAACAGAAAATTCTGCCAGCAAGCTGCCAAGAAAGGGGAAGAACCAGGAACAAATGAACCTCTCTCTGACTCTGGAATCCAACCCCAAGACTGCTGGATCACTCATGGCCCAGCTTTCACGTGGGTTTGAAAAGTTGAACCCTCACTAAAGTGCCCTCAGCACTCCTTTTAAAAATATGATCCCACTCCTAAAACTGTCGGGAGTAAAATATATTTCCCCTTGAAAATGCTAGTGGATTTATCGCAACTAGGCCATTCATCTGTTAAAAAGCAGAATGGCATTTATTGCCAATTGCTCCCTTTATGGGACAGAAGAAACAGGGAGCCTAATAAGCTTGGTTAATTTTTTTTCTTTTACGGCTCCAGCAACTGCACTAAATATTCCGTCTGCTTTTCTTACGCACTTTGGAGATGGCTCTGAACTTCGGAAGTGTGGTGAGGAAGATTCTAGCAGAACCATGTTGCTGTTGCCATAGGAGGAGTCAAGTAGAAAAGCTGCTCTGAGAACCAACCCCAGGGAATGTCCCTGCTGGGACTTCACAGGATCCTGGATCAGTTTACAACATCAAAGATGTAACTTATCATCCAACAGCCAATGGGCAAGTTATCTGCAATGATTATGTAGAACGATTTTGAAACACGCTGGGTTTTCACGTCACACAGAGAAGAGTTTGAAGGCAAGAGCTGTGGAGTTGGGCCCAGGTCTGAGCCCTGATGCTGTTCAATAGTATGGGCTTGGTTAATATCTGGGAACATCCAGAAAACTACTTTAAGTGCTCACCTCCCAGTCTCCCACAACCCTCACACTTCCATGGTGAAGCTCCTGCTCATTTTATTCATCTGATTTGAGTTTGAGAGCATCTGCTCTAGATCACACGCTACTTTCTCTGAAGTGCAGCACAACACAGGTTTTCCAATCCCAGTTCTGTCATTCAAACAATTTTCTAGGCCAGCACAATCCAACAGGACTGCCTGAAATGATGGAAATATTCAAATACACACTGTCCAATATGGTGGCCACCAGCCATACGTGGCTAATGAGTACTTGAAACGAGGCTGGCATGACTAAGGATCTCAATTCTTAAGTTTATTCAATTTTCAATGTAAATCTAAATAGCCACAGCCCAGATCTAGCCTGTTTGAGACTCAGCTCCTGAATCTGAAAAAATGGACTCTATAAAGTACATTCTAAGCAAGGTCGCTTTGAGGATTAAATGTTACAATGCATAGAAAGCCCCAAGCCTTGTGCCCAGCATGTAGGCAAGGCTTGTAAAACAATAAAAGTGGGAGCTTTTGTGGATCTGTCTTCATCTCACCCCGGAATCAGTACTTCCAGCCTTGATGTTAACTGGAGGTGTCAGGCAGTACAAAGATTCCGACCTGAAGTTGTCCTAAGGGCACAGGAAGGCAATCCATCTTTTAGGGAATGTTTCCACTGATGACCAAGAATGTTCTGCTTGAGAAAATCTACTAACTGCTTCATGCAAGCAAATCCTTGTAGGAAGTTAGAAAGTGCTGACTTTAACTAAAGAAAATGCTCCTCTGTGGAGTTTCATCACCAAGTAATACTCTGGAATTTCACTGAGGGGATTTATAGGTAAAGATTACTAACTAACTACTGCCTCTTAAACATACCCTCACAATCTGGAGATTATCTTCAAGGTGTGGCCCTGGGCTTCCAATGGGCAACGGAGAGCTCTTTTTCTACAATCCTGAATAACATAGTCCTGAATGAAGCCAAAACTATAATGTTCCAAGGTTGTCAGCCGTGGGCAGCATTTCACAAAGGCTTAAACTTTCAGCCTCAGAACAATTTTAACAATCATATCATCCCAGCCCTCTCTAAAGCTTAAATCCCCCCACCTCAATCCATTAGCTTCAGCTTCAGCTACTCCTGTGATGGGGATCTCCCTGGGTCCTAAGGCAATCACTGCCCTTTTGGACATATGGTATTTTTAGGAAAAGCTTCTCGTGGTGAACAAAAACGCAGAGAAAGAATAGGGTGCCTTAGAAGAGTTTTGAGCTCTGCCGTTTTCAACTCTGTAAGCCTCAGAATCTTCAGATATAAAAGAGAGATAAGAAAGCACTAGTGGAGAGTTGTTGGGAAGAATAAGTTAAATCAATGAGCAAGGTGTGTATTCCATTCCACCTCCTTGCACTGGCTCTCTTCTTTGGCTGCAGAAGTAAGCAGAAGATTGTTGAATTTGCACAGTGCCTATCTTCGCAGGTGTAATAGCAGTTGTAGTAGAAGTGATTGCATTGCTCTTGTTATAACATTATTTTTACTAATATCCCTCATTTCTCTCCCACAGACTTGAAAATATATGGATATGTGCCATCTCCCTTCATTAAGCCCAGCTACCTTTTTCATTTGATGTCTTGCATATGCTAGAGTTTCAAGTGCTTCATGCTCTTAGTAATTCAACAGACAGGGATGTGTATGTCAGTGACAGGCTGACACAAGGAAGAGCAATGTGAGTGGCATCGAGAGCTTGTCCATCACTCCAGCCTCACTTCTGTGATGGTGATGACGACAATGGTGGTGGTAGTGGTGGTGATCATATCACAGGTAATACTGATAATATTGATTTTGGGGGATGAGGATGAATCAGGTACGATGTGAAGGACTCAGCAGAGATAATTGCATGATTAATAATTGCATTGCTTCACAATGATCTACAGAAAAGAAAATAAAGCAAGACAAGCTAAATTCCCTAACAATATATAGTTGATACTGGAAATTAATCTGGATGAGATGGTTGGATGGCATCACCAACTCAATGGACACAAGTTTGGATAAACTCTGGGAATTGGTGATGGACAGGGAGGCCTGGCGTGCTGGGGTTCGTGGGGTCACAAAGAGTCAAACACGACTGAGCGACTGAACTGAACTGAATCCAGATTAACTAAAGACTCTGCTCTGTCTCATTGTAGAGTAGAGATGCCAGAGTTCAAGCTCTGAAGCTAGCCAGGAGGGGCTCCCTTCTCAGAAGTAAAGGGATTGTCAAGAGATTATTACATTTCTGTAGATTCCACGTACATGTGTTAATAAAGAATATTTGCTTTTCTCTTTCGGAGTTACTTCACTTTGTATGAAAGTCTCTGCTGCTGCTGCTAAGTCACTTCAGTCATGTCTGACTCTGTGCGACCCCACAGATGGCAGCCCACCAGGCTCCCCTGTCCCTGGGATTCTCCAGGCAAGAACACTGGAGTGGGTTGCCATTTCCTTCTCCGTAAATGACCCAGGTGTGTTCCTTTTAGTGGCTGAATAAAATTCCATTGTATATATGTAGTACTTTAGCTAGTGGGAACCTAGTGTAAAGCACAGGAAGCCCAGCTCAGTGCTCTGTAATGACCTAGAGGGGTAGGTTGCAGGGGAGAGAGGTCCAAGAGGGAGGGGATAGATGTATACATATAACTGATTCATTTCATTGTACAGCAGAAACTAACACAACAGTGTAAAGCAATTATCCTCCAATAGAAACACAAAGTATGCAATTTTCTGAATTACAAAAAAGAGAGAGATTATTATCCAGTGTTTCAGAGACAAGGTGATCTTGACCTGAAGGTAGAGAAAGATAGAATCAGATGGATGGAGATACTTTGGGAACAAGATTCACAGAACTTGGGGTTTGATTGAATTCAGATGATGAAACCTTTCTCTTTGGGTGGGAATTGTAGATGGAGAGCAAGGCCAGAGTCCATTGAGGTCAACAATATGGTTCCTACAAATCTGCAAAATGCTGAAAAAAATCAAGTCACTGGACAAGAAAACTCAATTTTAAAAACAAAGGATATAAAACTAAACATATTCTTATCATAGAATCCAACAATCACACTCTTTGGCATTTATCCAAGAAGTTAAAAACTTTCATTCACACAAAAATCTACACACAGAGCTTTTTAGCAGCTTAATTCATAATTGCCAAAACTTGGAAGCAGCCAGGATGTCCTTTACTAGATGAACGGATAAATTAACTGTGATATACTCATACAATGGAATGTTATTCTGTGCTAAAAAGAAATAAGCTATCAGGCCATGAAAAAACAGAGGAAACTTAAGCACATATTACTAAGTGAATCCTGAATATATATTACTAAAGGCTACATATGTATGATTCCAACTCTATGATATTCTGGAGAAGGCAAACTCATAGAGAAAATGAAAAGATCAGTGGATGAAAGCAAGAGAGGTTAGGAAAGGAGGGAAAGGAAAATAAATAAATAAAGCATAGAGAATTTTTAGGGAAGTAACAACAAAACATTCTGCATGACATAATGATGAATATATGTCATCATAAATATATCCAAACTCATAGAATGTATGGCAGCAAGAGTGAACCTTCAGGTAGACTATGGACTTTGGGCAATTATGATGTGTCAATGTAGGTTCATCCTTGGTAAAAAATAAAATAAAATAGAAAAGAAAAGAAAGAAAAAAAGTACCACTCTGGTGAGTGATGTTGACAACGGGGGAGACTATGCCTGTGTGAGGGCAGAGGGTCTATGAGAAATCTCTGTACACTCCTCTCAATTTTGTTGTAATCCTAAAAGTACTTGTAAAAAAATTCCTTTAACTTTTTTTAAGATATCATATATTATCTTTATTATTTAACATTGCTATAGAGGTAGTGCATGCTAACTCACATCAGTCATGTCTGTTTGCGACCCCGTGGACTGTAGCCCACCAGGCTCCTCTGTCCATAGGATTCTCCAGGCAAGAACACTGGAATGGGTTTCCACGCCCTACTCCAGGGGATCCTCCCAACCCAGGGATCAAACCCGCGTCTCTTAGGTCTCCTACATTGGCAGTCAGGTTCTTTACCGCTAGCGCCGCCTGGGAAGCCCTACAGAGGTAGTAGCCAATGCAATTAGGCTAGAGATCTAAGTAGAAGGTATAAAAGTAGATTATAAAAGGGTCATTGCTAACAGACTCAGTGAATATGTATCTAGAAAACCTAAAAGAATCCATTAAAAACTATGACAAAAATTTAGTAGATGGCTGTGTATAAATTTCATATACAGAAATCAATAAAGTTCCATTATAGAACTAAAACTAGTTAGAATTAGCTAGAAAGTCCTAACTTTTTGTTAAAAAGGACAGCTTCATGAAAATAAATTTGACCATGGAGATCATCAGAATGAGTGGTGTGGAGACAATTCTTCCCTGAACCTGGATCCCAAGCTCCAACATCTTGAGCCTTTTTTCACCTGTTCCCTTTCCCTCTGTCCTTTAAACATGCTCATCGCCCAGGTAAAGCTACAACCTCTTCTAGCATTCCAGAAACTCCTCTTTTGACCCCTGAACCTGGCCCTGTCCTCAGCTCAGCTCTACTTCAGATCTCAGTGTTTGATTTGGATTTATTGAAACCATACATATGAGTTCTTCATTCTGTGTGTAAGTATATTCCAAGCTTCTTAACCAGCCAGGAACAACTGACATCTATTGAGCTCCTACTATAAGCCAGGCACTGCTCCAGCACTTTATATTTATTTATTGGCTTAAATTTACACCTTGGCTGACCTTGTAAGATGGGTACTATCATCATCTCCATTTTATAGATGGGGAAACAGAGCAAGCAACTTTCCGAGTCATAATAGTTAAGTCTTAATTTGAACACCAGCTGCCTGACACCAGATCCTGTGATTTAAAACAATGAGTACATTTTCAGTTCAGTCCATCAAGTTTTGTTTTGGCTACACTGAGTCTTCATCACAGGGCAGGGGCTTTCTCTAGTTGCATGCCCGGGCTGTTTCCCCACAGCATGCGGGATCTTAGTTCCCTGACCAGGGATCGAACCCATGTCCCCTGCATTGGAAGACAGATTCCCAACCACTGGACCACCAGAGAAGTCCTACATCAAGTCTTTATTGAGCACCAAGCATGTGCCTTTCAACGTACAACGGGCTACAATTTCCACTTCAAATAAGCAAAGAATCAAGCCTCATTAAAATAAATTAAAAAAAAACAGAGTTCAAGTAATCCAGACCTCAAATGAGGTAGGAAATCAATACCCAAAAAGGGCTTGTGATTTATCCAAAGTGACTTCATCATGACAAAGCCTGGAATCAAGCCTTACTTGAACGAGAGAGATTCAGGTCTCTCGTCTCACTGCTCATTCAACGATACAGTGCAGTGCATGAAAAAAATATCTGCTCTACAAATTTAAGATACATTTATTATTGTTAACATCATTCCTGTCCCACCAGGCAAAATGTTTTTCATACAATAGGTGGCCAACAGACATGTTTTAGACTCTGAAGAGTGGACCTAGGGACATAATTTAAAATTCAGGGTCTTCGCTAAGAAAGACCTTTTTAGAAATATATGTGGAAGGTATTTTTGCAGGGCCCACATTCCATTAATACTCCTAATCATTAAGCACGTTTTGTGCTTCAAGTTATCCAATGCCTTTGGCTGTAAACTCCCAACAGATTGGAGCCCAGTCTCCTGTACTCTCTTTCAGGAGTGAAGCACTTGGAAAAAACTAGGGAGGGTTGGCAACTCAGGTCCAGCCTAATAGGGCCAGACTGCCGATGAAACTGAAGTGTGGAATAAGCTAATGTGTCATGGGAGTTCATGAATCTGATCGAAGAAGCTGGCCAGGGAAACAAGACACCCGCTTTACAGAGCAGGAAACCAAGGCGCCCCAGAAGCTGTGGGCTTAGTGACTGAATCAAGAATCGATGGAAGTGGAAACCAAACTCACATCTTTACAACTCCAAAGTTCTAGAGCATTAATCAAATGGTGGTAGTGGTGGTTTAGTCACTTTAGTTGTGTCTGACTCTTTGCAACCCCATGGACTGTACCCCAACAGGCTCCTCTGTCCAGGGGATTCTCCAGGCAAGAATACTGGAGAGGGTTGCCATTTCCTCCTCCAGGGGATCTTCCCAACCCAGGGATCAAACCCACATCTCCTTGCATTGGCAGGCAGATTCTTTACCACTGAACCACCTGGGTAGATCCCTTTATACCAAACGGGATAATATTAGTATATATTTCATAGGGCTGTTGTAAAGATTAAATAAGTTAGCCTCATAAAGCCCTATGTCATGCTTGAGCATGTAGTAAGCATTTCTTTGAATATTCATTATGTCTCTGTAGACAGGAAATTCAACCTGACAAACTGTCAATGTCCCCAGAGGCAGTGCAGACAACAGTGACAGTGTAAGACTCAGAGTCAAAGGTCAGCTGCCATGATGACATACCAGATATGAGGCAAGGGCAACCGCTGAGCTGCCCTGACAGTACTGGAAATGGGCAGTCCTACTCAAGCTGCTTGGTGTAGGTTCTTGTTTGGGTGTAATAATCTGTTTTTAATCTTGTGTGTAAATGAATACAGAGGTTAGTCAGTGGGTGCATATTAATCTAAAATAAATGAATACATTTGAATTAATCAGATCTTCAGTCTATGTAAATTAATGATTTATAATGATATTAGCACAAATTGCAACGGTAAATCATTTTAAAATTAGATTCAGGACTTCTTAAAGCTGCAAATACTCTGGAGATTTGAACATAACTTGAGACAACTTTAAAACGTAGATGGGTTTGGCTATAGCTTTATGGCGGAAGCAGGGGATGGGGAGACCAGGGGGAAATGTGAACCACATTCTATGAAGGGGAGATGGTAAAAAGACCTGCAAGGTCACAAAAATAAAAAAAGAGCAAGAGAAAGTCAATGAAAAAGACATATTCTGAATTTTGCAGTTCATTTGCTGGCTTGGGACAGAAAACCTTAAGACTTTGATTCAACTGAATGCAACAGATGTAAGAGTTGGACCATAAAGAAGTCTGAGCCCTGAAGAATTGATGCCTTTTAACTTTAATGCTGGATAAGACTCTTGAGAGTCCCTCAGACAGCAAGGAGATCAAACCAGTCTATCCTAAAAGAAATCAACCCTGAATATTCATTGGAAGGACTGATGCTGAAATTGACATTCTAATACCATGACCACCTGATGTGAAGAGCCAACTCATTGGAAAAGGAACCTTGATGCTGGGAAAGATTGAGGGCAGGAGGAGAAAAGGGTGACAGAGGATGAGACGGTTGGATGGCATCATTAACTCAATGGACATGAGGTTAAACAAACTCCAGGAGACAGTGAAGGATAGGGAAGCCTGGTGTGCTGCAGTCCATGGGGTCTCAAAGAGTCAGACATGACTTAGGGATTGAACAACAATGCAGCAAAGATAAATTGACACATTTGATGGAGAGTAAGGATTTCTGCTGCTTCTTTTACTTGTTGAAGATCTGGGGCAAACTAACTTTGCTGAAGCCGGTTATTTCATCTGAAAAATTGTCTTTATCATCCCAACTTTAAAGTATTGCTATGAGAATTAAATAATACTGGATGTCAACTAAAATTCCCAGTTTATACAGAACAAGGTAGTAATTAAAAGAACAGAGTTGGGTACAAATCCTGGCATTGCCAGTTCCCAACTGTGCGACATTGGGAAACTTACACCACCTTTCTGAGCCTCAGTTTTCTCTATAGAACTGGGGTAATTTTAGGGCCAGTCTCTTAGTGTGAGAATTAAATGTAAATGTGCAGGTCCTATAACTAAGGAGTCACTTGGTAAATGTTATCAATGTAAATGATTGTCATTGGTGTTACATGACTCCTCAGTGGTGATACTATGAAAATGGTTTAAGAAGAAAGAAAAGAGAGACAGAATTGTGATGAGTGTATCAATAGAAGAAAGAATATGTGGCCAGAGTCAAGAGGAGGAAGGAGATAACTGTGCAAAGAAGCCAATATATGGCACCTAGACCCCAACTCCTTTCCCCCATGAAAGAAATATAACTAACCATGCACGGCATTTCCCCTGGACTAAACCTGATCATTTTTTCCATATGTACAAGGTTGGAAAACTTCTTGCGAAACAATGACCTGATGGTAAGAAATGAAGCACGATAAAAATAAAGTCAGGATTGCTCTGGGCTTCCTCTTGGTGAATCTACGAAGTGCCCGCCTTATCGAGGAGGCTCAGCCCACTGAATTTGGGTTCATATGTTACAAAAGGAAATTACAAATTAGACACAACTACAGAGGAGCTGTTCTGCATTGCCTGTGTGCACATTAGAAAACAAATTTTGCCCTTACGTGTACAAATTTCCTTTTTCTTTCTCTCTTGCTGTTACTCATTGTTGTAATTGCATTTTGAGTAAACATAAATTGATTTTGCAACCTTTCCTGGAAGTCTGTTTAATGAAAAAAAAAGTTTGTTTTATATCTGTCCCCAAGTTCATATCTGCCCCCAGGTTTCCCTGTAGCAATGCTAATACAATGAAGCCTGGAAGAGGGAACAACATCTCTAGTTACCAGGTCAGACACAGCTAGATTCAAATCCTAGTTTTATATCCAAGTCTATGACTTGCTTCAGCTCCACGTGTCCCTTGCCTCCCCAGCATGCACATGTAATGGTGGGGGTACAAGAGATTTGGAACTGATACAGACCCCATTCTATGGGTCAAAGCAAGTCATGGGGCTGAATTCAGATGAAAAATGAAGGTGCTGAAAAGTTGCATGAGGGTGTCAATATAGGAAGGGAGAGGAACTGGGGCCATTCTGGAATCTACCACAATAACCCATGCTTCCCGAGGATCTATAATATACTAGGATATTTGCTAAGTAGTTTACGTACCTTAATATATAACAGTCTTATTAGGCTTTGGTGGGTTTATACAATTTAACTTGATGAAAGTCCCACAGCTACTGAAGGGCAAAATTTGAATTTTAACTCAAAACAGTCTGACTCAAGGTCCTAAGTTTTACTCCAAAATTATGTAGTCCATTTAAATCACTGATACTTTGAAGAAGCTAGAAACAATAATCACATGAAATTTGAGTGTCTAACTGCTATGTCATAATATAACTCTCCTTGGGGCAGAATATCACATCTCCCTCATTATATGGCTCTACTTATCCAGACTGCCTGGTTTTGAATTCCAATCCTATGACATAGTAATATTTGTAGGTCGGGTGAGTTACCTGTCAATTTTGTCTCACTTTCCTCATCTGAAAAAGGAGAATAAGTGAAAACGTCTACCTCAGTGGGTGCTGTGTCAAACTAAATAATTAACTAATGAGATAATTAATTATTTATAAGAACGCTACTTAACATTTATACAGGATTTACTATGTGCCAGGCACTATTCAAACTACTTTTCATAAATTGTCTCATTTAATCCTTGCAGGGACTTTAGGCATAGTACTGTCATTCTTCTCAATTTATATACAAGATGGAGACATGTAGACTTTAAGCAATGTTCCTCAGATCACAGAGATAATAAATAGCAGAAATGGGATCTTAGCTGGGCCCATAGGCTTCTTAATATCTACTTTCAAATCAGGAAGAATCTGATTGCCAACACAGCAGTGATTTTTGTTGTGGTGGTGGTTAATGTGTTATTTAAGAGAATGTACTCAGGGATTATGCCCACACTAGGGTTCTACCCCTGGGCTCATTAACCCCCTGCCTGTGGAAGGACAGCCTAATGGCTGGAACAGAACCAGATAATGGACCTAGAGGATCATTACCCAGAGAGGAAAGCTGAAATACCAGGGCTTCAGGGCTCTGACCCAGGCTGGCCCTCTCACTGCAGATTAAACACAAATAACTCTCAAGAGACCCACTTGCGACGCCTTATACTAGCTCTTCTGGAAAGGAAGCTGAGGAGCCACTTAACACTTTAAGTCAGGTCGCTGAAGTGTTTGCTGCTCCTAGGAAGATTGATCTACATGGTTCCAAATAAATAACAATGAGTGGAGGTGAAGGTGTCCTCAGCTTGAAGCTTGGGACAGTGAATGTGAGCAGCACACACACACTCACACACACACACACACATCACCTATGACTACCTTATGACTCAGAATCTTCCTGTTTTCCTTAAAGACAAATCTTGTCCTTTCTGGTGTATTTTTTAGGTGGAAACTGGTGAATCAAAATAATAGGGCTGCCGTTTTATTCCATTATCAGAACCAGATTACAGAGCTGGGAACACAGAAGCACAGAAAAGATTGACTAGCTCGCCCCAGGTCATACTGCTGGATATAGAAGAAGCAATGTCTGCCCCATATTTCCCTGTCTCCTTTGTCTCTGCTCTTGCAACCACAATAGTGTTTCAGGAGAGCTTGTTACCAAACCACGATCATTTGCCCAACACATAGCAAGTCAAAAGCTGAGATGCTGAGGTTTAAAGCAGAGAAAAGCTTTATTCCCAAGGCAGCCAAGCAAGGAGATGGAAAAACAAAACTCAAATTCACCACCCTAAAGATGTAGGTCTCATGATATTTATGAGATAAAGAAGCAGGGTGATCTGAGGCATGGTGAAAGGTGATTGGAGGTAAGGAAAAGGTCAAGTAGTCATGCTATGAACAGGTATATTTGAGTTACATGCTCTTCATGAGAACCATGTACAGAAAATAGCAGCAATAATGTAACTGGAGGGTCGAGTTTTATACCCTCTGATGTCAAAGGTCACCCATCAGACACTCATGGAGGCCCAGCTGAATGGTCAGTAACCTCTACCAGTTCAAACTGGGCAAGACTTTACTCCATGTTCCTGCTAAACAATTTAAGCAAACTTTATTATAATGACCCATGCATCAGAGTTGTTATCTATAGATAGCAGTTATGGGAGTCTTGTGATATATTGCCTAAGCTACATGAAGCATGGAGGGTACGGAATTTGCAGAAGCAGTTAAGGTGAGCTTGATTGGCAAGTCTAGTTAGAGGGTATTACTTATTAGGCAAGTTGTAATTTAAGGAATCTAACTGGTGACCACCCTCAATTTCAAATTTGCCCCAGTTAAGTATGAACACCTCTATACAACTGTGAACCAGAGCCCCACTGAACCCTTTCCATCATCTATAAAAAGAAAAACACATATCAGGGTAAAATGATAGAAGATTAGATTCAGAAATACAAAGCAAAAGAGTCTTCCATTGAGGTTCTAGCACTTGCACATTTGTAAGAACTCACAAATTCCTTCTCTAAGCAAAAGAAAGATCCTAAAAGATTTTAATTTATTGGTGAGTCTTGCCCAGTGGTTGTGGTGGTTGTTGTTAAGTCACTAAATCATGTCTGACTCCTTGTAACCCCATGGACTGAAGCACACCGGGTCTCCTCGTTCCTCAGTATCTCCCAAAGTTTGCCTGAGTTCATGTCCATTGAATTGGTAATGCCGTCCAATCATTTGCCTGCAGTGCAGGGAACCCTGATTCGATTCCTGGGTCAGGAAGAGCCCCTGGAGAAAGGATAGGCTACCCACTCCAGTATTCTGGCTTGCAGAATTCCATGGATTGTATAGTCCATGGGGTCGCAAAGAGTCGGACTGACTGAGTGACTTTCACTTTCCAGTCATCTCATCCTCTACCGCTCCCTTTTCCTCCTCAATCTTTCCTAGCATCAAGGGCTTTTCCAGTGAGTTGACTGTTTGCATCAGATGGCCAAAGTACTGGAGCTTCAACTTCAGCATCAGTCCTTTCAGTGAGTGTTCAGGGTTGATTTCCTTTAGGATTAACTGGTTTGATCTCCTTGCTGTCCCAGGTATGCTCAAAAGTCTTCTCCAGCACCCTTCAAAAGCATAAATTCTTCAACACTCAGTGGTATTTAAGGATATTAGGTCAAGTGATAATGTAGTATATGGATTATAGAAGGGGTCTAGGCCTAGAGAGACAAGTTAGGAAGTAGTTAGCAGTAAAGAGAATTCTGCATTTGCCACAACATTTCCTCTTCCTGTATATAAAAAATATCTGAATTTCCCAGTCTAGCCTGCAATTTGACTGAAGCCAGGAAACTGAGTTCTGTCCAAAAAGGATGAGAAAAATAATATAAGCCATGTCCAGCCATTTACTATTAGCAATTATCCTAAAGAAATGCTTGTACAATTGCATGAAATTATATTACAAACATGTTTATGCAACATTATTCATAATAGTGAAAACTCAGAAACCAGAAGTTCAATAGGGCACTAAATAATTAATTGGCAAACACAGAACTTAGAATTGTATACAGCCTCCAGAATGAATAAAATAGTCTCAATTATTATGAGTAGCTTGTATCATAGTAAGCGTTCTACTGAGAATAACCTAGGAGCTGGATTAAATACATTTTAAAAAGACACTTTTTGAAGGCATCCAAGAGCAACCACTGCAGATGAGAATCAAGGAGTTAGAATCGCAAAGAGAAAGTACTAAGATGAGATCTATTCCATTGCTGCTTTTTTCCTTTGGAGCTTTGTCAATCTGCAGCAGGGGTATAAAGGATAAACAGAAAGCAGCGGCAGAGGGTTTGTAGCACTTTCATTGAAAGAAAAAGACAAAAATTAGAAATAAGGAGACATTAGAGATGCAGGTTTGATCCTTGGTCGGGAAGATCCCCTGGAGGAGGAGATGGCAACCCACTCCAGTATTCTTGGCTGGGAATCCCATGGACGAAAGAGCCTTGTAGGCTACAGTCCATGGAGTCACAAAGAATTGGACACGACTGAGGCCACTTAGCATGCAGGCATGCACTGAAAGCACTCAGTCCAGCAAATGTCACCTTTCACCTGGATTCCATAACCAGCTTTTACATAGTCACCCTCGTTTTCAGTTTGCTTCCTGCACCCACCTACAAACCGCTCTCTAGGGCTTAAAACACATCAGTCTTTCATTAACCTAGTGAAAGTTTCAAGTTTGTGTTTATTTTACAAGCCTCTCTACACACTCCATGATGTGGTCTTTTCATATCTGTCTACTTTCCTTGTGAAAATCCTCTTTCTTTCAGTTACCAAAACTGTATATATTAAAAAATAATAATAGAGGCTAAAGATTCATGATCCAAATATGTATTTAAAGTAGCATGAGATAAAGAACAGTAAGTAAAACTCAAAAAGAAGTGTGAAAAAGTCAACAAAGTAAAAAAAATAAAATTTTAAAGATTAACAAAATTTATAAAATTTTTACAATTCTAAGAAAAAATAGAAATGAAAAAGACATAAATAACCTATATCAGGAAGATAAAAAGAACACCATCACAGTTTCTACAGTGATTAAAGGGATAATAGGAAGACAGTATTAACAACTTTTGCCAATAAGCTTGAAAGCTTAGAATAAATAGACCAATTCCTTCTAAGTGAAGAGTACCAAAGCTGAAATAGAATATATAAAAGAGCTAAATATCTCTGCATCTGTTAGGAATTTGATCCATAAGTAAAAGTCCTTAAACAAAGAAAACTTCAGTCCTAGATAGCTTAACCAGGGATTTTTTTTTGAATATTGAAATAAGAAATCATACCAAACTTATATCAACTCTTTCCAAGAACAGAAAAACAATGGTATCTCTTGTTATGATATTGGCATAGCCTAAATCCCAAAATGTCAATAAGGTTGCAAAACAAAATATTACAGACCAATCCTTCTAGTCAAAGCTATGTTTTTTCCAGTGGTCATGTACCAATGTGAGACTTGGACCATAAAGAAGGCTGAGCACCGAAGAATTGCTGCTTTCCAACTGTGATGCTAAATAAGACTCTTAAGAGTCTCCTGGACTGCAAGATCAAAGCAGTCAGTCCTAAAGGAAATCAACACTGAACATTCATTGGAAAGACTGAAGCTGAAGCTGAAGCTCCAATACTTTGGTCACCTGATACAAAGAGTTGACCCATTGGAAAAGACCCTGATGCTAGGAAAGATTGCGGGCCAGAGAATGGGGTGACAGGATGAGATGGCTGAATCCCAATGGGCATGAGTTTGAGCAAACTCTAAGAGATAGTGAAGGACAGGGAAGCCTGGAGTGCTGCAGCCCATGCAGTCACAGACAGTTGGACACCACTTAGAGACTTAAAAACAACAAATCCTTCAAATGAACACACACACAGGGCTCTGAAAGAAAGTAATAGCAAACCAAATGCAGTGATACATAAAAGGGCAATGCATTATAACAACTAGAGTTTATTCCAGCAATGTTAAGTTGGGCTTTCACTTTTTCAAATATTAATCAATGTAGTTTACCACATTAACAGAATGAACAAGATCATTATTCTTATACTTATGTAAGAACATAAACATTTAAATTAGTACAGAGAAAGCATTTGATAAAATTCACTCATTCACGATTTAAGGGGGAAAAAAAGTACTCTAGCAAAGAAAAATATGGACGGAAACTAATCTAAAAAACAGAGATATTACTTTGCCGAAAAAGGTCCATCTAGTCAAAGCTATGTTTTTCCAGTAGTCATGTATGAATGTGACAGTTGGACCATAAAGAAAGCTGAGTGCTGAAGAATTGATGCTTTTGAACTGTGATGTTGGAGAAGACTCTTGAGAGTCCCTTGGACAGACAGCAAAGAGATCAATCCTAAAGGAAATCAATCCCAAATAGTCATTGGAAGGACTGATGCTGAAGCTGAAGCTCTGATACTTTGGCCACCTGATGTGCAGAACTGACTCATTAGAAAAGACCCTGATGCTGAGAAAGATTGAAGGCAGGAGGAGAAGCGGATGACAGAGGATGAGATGGTTCGATGGCATCACCAACTCAATGGACACGAGTCTGAGCAAGCTCCAGGAGTTGAAAATGGACGGGGAAGCCTGGCGTGCTGCAGTCCATGGGGTTGCAAAGAGTTGGACACGACTGAGCAACTGAACTGAATTGAATCTACTAAAAAGTATCTGGTAAAAAAAGAAAAGAAAAGAAAACAATAGTAAACACAGTATTTTTATGGAATAATAGAGACTTTTCCCCTAAGATTGGGAATGAAACAAGAATGTCTGCTGACCGAGATTCTGCCCTGGGTCAAACTTTTAGTCAAGTTCTTCTGAGCCTACTGCTCAGCTAGCCCAAAGTGTAGGCTTCCATCTCCATCTCTGTAGAGTTCAGGTTTAGCAAGAACCCTGCTGGTTAGCCAGAATCCCCACCCTCAAAATCTGATTACCCTGATATTTTATCAAAGTCCTCATCTCCCATCACATTCCAGGTAATATCTGATCACTATGACTTGCCTTCAACAAGAATCCTATTAGGGCAGTTTAACAAAGAAGTACCTTATTGCTTAATGAGTGCAATAAGATACAAAAAGAAAATAAATAAAAGTAAAGATTATATAAAAGAAAGAAATATTATTATTCATAAAAACATGACAATATAAATATAAAATACCAAAAACTCATTAAATAAATTTGAAAATAAATAAATGAATTTTACAAGATTTCTGATTACAAAGTTGATATGTAAAACATAATTGTATTTCTATATTCTAGTAACAGAATCAAAATTTGCAGATTTTAGTATACATACCCTTAAAATATATCAATACTTAGAAATAAATCTAATTATTAAATGGGCTAGATCACTACATAGCAAAGCACAAACATTTCTAAAAGAAAATTAAAGAACTAAAGAAACAGAGGTTATACCAAGTTCACTGATTAGAAGATTCATATTCTAAAGGTTAATGTATTGATTTGCTTCTAACAAAAATTCCATGGAAATTGATGAGATGATTATGAAAATTAAAAGGATTAAGAATAATGAATACAATTCTAAAGAAGACCAAAGTTGAATGACTTACATAACATATACCAACTTTTATAAAACCACAGTTCTAAGTGTGGTAGTGGTGATAAGATAGACAATAAAAAAGAAAGAAACACCCACCCATATACAGACTTCTGATTTATCACACTGTTAGCCCACGGAATTCAGGGGAAGAAGCATGGTCTTTTCAATAAATGATGTTAAATAAAATAACAGGACCCATTTCCTCACACCATATACAAAAATCAGTTTTAGATGCATTAGAGATCTAATTGAGGTAGATGAAACAGTAACACAGGAGATAATATAAAAGGAAATGGCAATCCACTCCAGCACTCTTGCCTGGAAAATCCCATGGACGGAGGAGCCTGATAGACTACAGTCCATGGGGTTGCAAAGAGTCGGACAAGACTGAGTGACTTTACTTACTTACTTAATAGCTTCACTTGGAGTAGGCAAGAATTTCCTGAATAGGACACTGTGCTGTGCTTAGTCATTCAGTTGTGTCCAACTCTTTGTGACCCCATGGACTGTAGGTAGCCTTCCAGGCTCCTCTGTCTATGGGGATTCTCCAGGCAAGAATATTAGAGTGGGTTGCCATGCCCTCTTCCAGAGGATCTTCCCAACCTGTGAACGAAACCCTGGTCTCCAACCCAGGTCTCCTTCATTGCCATCTGAGTCATGAGGGAAGCCCAAAGAGAACACAGGAAACAGTAATAATAATACAAGAAAATACAAACAAAATGACTTCATTAAAGATTCCTTAGAGACTGAAAAGGCAAACCACAGAGTTGGAAAAGATATATGCAATGCAAGCATCCAGCTAACTCTCAGAATTTATGAAGAACTCCTATAAGACTGTGAGAAAGAGGAAAAAAACAATGAAATAGAAGCAAAAGACTTGTCCAGCCATTAATCAAAAGAAATTGACCAATTAACTCATAAGGTGTTCAAAATCCTTAGTCTTAAGAGAAATGCAAAATAGATACAATAAATTACCACTAGAAAGCCACAAAGTGGGCTGAAACTTAATTTAAAAAAAGAAAATGACCATACAAACTGTTGGCAAAGACATAGAGCAAATAGAATCCTTACACAATACCTATGGAAATAAAAATTATTAGTCACTTTGGAAAAACTGTTGGCAGTAACAACTAATGCTGAATAGGCACACAACTTATAAACAGCAATTTCACTTCTAGGTATGTGCCAGTGAGGATGAATACATATATAGTCATCAAAAGACATATATAGGTATAAAGACAAGTATAAAAGCATTATTCACAGTAGCCCCCAAACAACAATCTAAAAGTTCGTCGAAGCAAGAACAAATAAATTATATTACAGTCATACAATAAAATACTCTGTAGCAATAAACATGAGCTAATACTTCATGCAATAGTGGAAGTATTTCATAAACCAAACAGGCAAAGAAATCCAGACTCAAAAAAAGTTAATGCTAAATGATCCAGTTTACTTTAACCTAAAGAAAAAGGAAAATTATTATATGGTGATAGAATTCAGAAGCCTGATTACATTCAACAAGGATGAGTAAAATGATTAGGAGGGACAGGAAAGAGAACTCAAGGACAAAGGACAATGATTATATTCTATGTCTTAATTTAAGTTGTGACTATGTGGATAACATTCACTTAGGACAAATCATAAAACTCTACACTAAAATTCTGTGCACTTTACAATATACTTTAATTTTTTTTAACTTTATAAAACATCAAGATATCAACCCCACACCTGTCAAATGGCTGTTATGAAAAACTCTATAAATAACAAGCATTGCGGGGGAGGCAGAGAAAATGTAAATTGGTGTAACCATTATGGAAAACAGTATGGAAAGTCTTCAAAAAACTAAAAAATAGATCTGTCATATGATCCAGCAAAGCCATTCAGGGGTATATATCCAAAGAAAATGAAACACTAATTTGAAAAGATACATTAACTACCAACATTCATAGTAGGTTTCCCTGGTGGCTCAGTGGTAAAGAATCCGCCTGCCAAGCAGGAGACTAGGGTTGGATCCTTGGTTCAGGAGATCCCCCAGAGAAGGAAAGGGCAACCCACTCCAGTATTTTATCCTGGGAAATTCCATGGATAGAGGACCCTGACAGACTACAGTCTATGGGATTGTAAAAGGGTCAGACACAACAAGAAAATGTTCATAGCAGCACTATTTACAATAGCCAAGATATGGAAGCAACCTAAGTGCCCATCAACAGATGAATGGATAAAGATGTGCAACATATATACAAGGGGACATTGTTGTTCAGTCACTAAGTTGTGTTCAACTCTCTGAGATCCCGTGGATTGCAACACACCAGCCTTCCCTGTCCTTCACTATCTCCTGGAGTTTGTTAAATTCATGTCCATTGAGCAGTCATGCTATCTAACCATCTCATCCTCTGTCACCCTCTTCTCCTTTTGCCTTCGCTCTTTCCCAGCATCAGAATCTTTTCCAATGAGTTGGCTCTTCACATCAGGTGGCCAAAACATTGGAGCCTCAGCTTCAGCATCAGTCCTTTCAATGAATATTCAGGGTTGATTTCTTTTAGGATTCATTGGTTTGATCTCCTTGCAGTCCAATAAACTCTTAAGAGTCTCCTCCAGCACAATTTGAAAGCATCAATTATTTGGTGTGCAGCCTTCTTTATGGTCCAACTCTCACATCCAAACATGACTACTGGAAAAGCCATAGCTTTGACTATACAGACCATAGTGAGCAAAGAGATGTCTCTGCTTTTTAACATGCTGTCTAGGTTTGTCATAACTTTCCTTCCAAGGAGGAAGTATCTTTTAATTTCATGGCTGCGGTCACCATCTGTGATGATGTTGGAGCCCAAGAAAATAAAATCTGTCACCGCTTCCACTTTTTCCCCTTCTATTTGCCATATAGTAATGGAATAGAATTTCATGATCTTAGTGTTTTTAATGTCGAGTTTCAAGCCAGTTTTTTCATTCTCCTTTTTCATGTTCACCAAGCGGCTCTTTAGTCCTCTTCATTTTCTTCCATTAGAATGCTTTCACTCACATATCTGAGGTTGATGATATTTCTCCTGGCAATCTTGATTCCAGCTTGTGATTCATCCAGCCCAGCATTTCATAAGATGTATTCTGCAAGGAGGTCCAACCAGTCCATCCTAAAGGAAATCAGTCCTGAATATTTATTGAAAGGACTGATGTTGAAGCTGAAACTCCAATACTTTGGCCACCTGATGCAAAGAACCGATTCATGTGAAAAGACCCTGATGCTGGGAAATATTGAAGGTGGGAGGAGAAGGGGATGACAGAGGATGATATGGTTGGCTAGCATCACCGACTCAATGGCCATGAGTTTGAGTAAACTCTGGGAGTTGGTGGTGGACAGGGAGGCCTGGCGTGCTGCAGTCCATGGGGTTGCAAAGAGTCGGACACGACTGAGCAACTGAACTGAACTGAATCATTCTGCATGTAAGTTAAACAAGCAGGGTAACAGTATATAGCCTTGTCATACTCCTTTCCCAATTTGAAACTCATCGGTTGTTCTATGTCCAGTTCTGATTGTTGCTTCTTGACCTGCATACATATTTGTCAGGAAACAAGTAAGGTGGTCTCGTCCTCCTATCTCTTTCAGAATTTTCCACAATTTGTTGTGACCCACACTGTCGAATGTTTTAGCATAGCACAAGTAGATGTTTTTTCTGGAATTCCTTTGCTTTCTCCATGATCCAACGAATGTTGTCAATTTGATCTCTGGTCTCTGCCTTTTCTAAATCCAATTTGTACATCTGGACGTTCTCGGCTTACATACTGCTGAAGCCTAGTTTGAAGGATTTTGAGTGTAATCTACAATGGAATACTACTTAGACATAAAATAGGGTGAAATTCTGCTGTTTGCAGCAACATGGAAGGACCTAGAGGGCATTATGCTTAGTGGAATATCAAAGAAAGACAAAATGCTGTATTTTATCACTTATATGTGGAATCTAAAAAATAAAGCAAATGAATGAATACAACAAAACAGAAACCAACTTACAGAGGGAACAAACTGGTGGTTGCCAGTGGGGAGACAGAAGGGAGGGAGGGCGAAACAGGCATAGGGGCTAACAGGTGCACACTACTATGTATGAGACAAAGAATCCACAAGGATACACTGTGCAGCAGAGGGAAACTTAGCCACTGTTTACAGCAACTTTAAGTGGTGCATAGTCTACAGGAATATTCAATCAGAAGAGCTGTACACCTGAAACTAATAAAATAATAAAATACTGTAAATCAACTTTACTTCAATTTTAAAGTATTATAAAGTTAAATTAAATCAGCAAATGTTTAAGTTTAAATCTGCTTGTATAGACATAGAAAGATAATAGTAAATGAAAAGAGTCCATTTTAGGACCGTCCCTATAATATAACCTATGTTGAAAAAGTAAACCTACAAAGAATAACATGTGCAAATCTGAAAGAACATCTTATTTACAGTGAAGGCTATGTGTGACGATGAGACTTGCAAAATCTACATTTTTTAGAATTTTAGTTTTCTTTCACAACAAGCACAATTAGTTTACTGATTGGGATTTTTTTTTTAAGCTTCTGAAAAGCTCTTTAGGTAAGTGAGGGCTGGAAGTGAACCATAATTGAAATAAAGGCATGGTATCAAGAGACATTTAGTATTAAAAAATTATTTGACTTTGATTCTTTTGCCTTGAAGAATGCCTGAAAACCGGAAGTGAGAAAAGACTCTGAATGTCTGCAATGTTTCAAGTCAGTGTCAAAATTGCTTATTTTAGTCCAATGTCAAAAATTAAAGGGCTTATTCACATCTTCTATGGCCTCTCTCCACTTTCTTCCAACCCTTTTCTGAATGCTATATTTTCACCCACTTTATTTCCCTCCAAAGTCTTCTGTATTTTCCCCCTCAGGAGTAGAATGTATTCTGCCATATTACCTTCAATTACCATTTAATAATTTATGAAATTACTCAGCATCATACCTGCAGTATTTCAGTCAGGCCCCATTACATTGTAATGAGGTTTGATTTAACATGGTCATTATAAATGCTGCTAAAGGTTAATAGGGAAAAAAAAGTTTCATTCCAGTGCATTTTATTTCAATCATTTTGGAATAAAATAAGCATCTGTCACTAAGCATAGGACTTCCTTGTCTTATAAGCAGCAGGGTATGATTGCTCACGAAAGTTTAGCAGAATATATTAATAAAGCACTACCATCTGGCAGAAAGCCAACCTGCGGGAGGAACAATGTAAAGCTGCTTCTTTCAAGGACTGTGCCATAGAGTTTGAGGGCAGAACAACTTTATTGTGCAGGACTGTCTCTCCCAGGGCAGGATATTCAGCATTCCTGACTCTTGCCCATTAAGCACTTACAACGTCCCAGTTTTTCACCCATTGAAAAAGACCCTGACGCTGGGAAGGACTGAAGGAGGAGAAGGGGGATACAGAGGATGAAATGACTGGATGGCCTCACCGACTCAATGGACAGGAGTTTGAGCAAACTCAGGGAGATGGTGAAGGATAGGGAAGCCTGGAGTGCTGCAGTCCGTGGGGTCACGAAGAGCCAGACAGGACTTAGCAACTGAACTCTAGGGGGCAGCACTGCTCACAATTTGGTTTTCGTTGTTTAATCCCTCAGTCGTGTGGGGCTCTTTTGCAACCCCACGGACTGTAGCCCACCAGGCTCCTCTGTCACGGAATTTCCCAGACAAAAATAATTCTTTACCACTAGCACCTCCTGGGAAGCCCCATGTTTTGGTACAAGCACTAGTTATAAAGTCTAGAATGCCTTGTCCTGAAAGTATAATTTATCTAAACAGTTCTTTTAAATGTAGTAAGAAGGAAAAAAGTAACTATAACCTCACCCATCCTCTTAGGAGGGCGGATCCCTTGTTTTTGTTTTGTTTTGTTTTGTTTTGTTGAGTCCCTACAGTGACCAGAAGGACCAGTTTATACTTCAGGAGCTGATCACGTGCATCTCTTCCTAACTCTTCCTTTAATGGCCTCACCTTGGAACTTTGAAATCAGCCAAGGTGGAAATTTCTGGAAAATCAGTTGTTAAAACACTTACCAGTACATCACTGCTCTTAGCTGATATTTTCTCATTAGTTCTAAGGACAGGAGTAAAATCAATTTGACAGCACAGAAGGGCAGATTTAACCTTTAAAAGAAAAAAAAAATACATATTCACGCTATTATATATATATATAATAGGTAAACAACAAGGACCTACTGTATAGCACAGGGAACTATACGCAATATCTTCTAATAACCTATAAGGGCAAAGAATCTGAAAAAGCTCCAGAGAATTGATGCTTTCGAATTGTGCTAGAGAAAACTCTTGAGAGTCCCTTGGACCGCAAGGAGATCAAACCAGTCAGTCCTAAAGGAAATCAACCCTGAATATTCACTGGAAAGACTGATGCTAATGCTGAAGCTCTAATACTTTGGCCACCTGATGTGAAGAGCCAGCTCACTGGAAAATATCCTGATGCTGGGAAAGATTGAAGAAGGGGGTGACAGAGAATGGGATGGTGGGATGGCATCATTGATTCAACGGAAATGAATTTGAACACACTCCAGAGATAGTGAAGAGCAAAGAAGCCTGGCCTGCTGCAGTCCATGGTGTTGTAAAGAGTTGGACATGGCTTAGCAACTGAACAACTATATGTGTGTGTATATATACATATATAACTCATTCACTCGGAGAAGTCGATGGCATCCCATTCCAGTACTCTTGCCTGGAAAATCCCATGGACGGAAAAGCCTGGTAGGCTACAGTCCATGGGGTCGAGAAGAGTCGGACACGACTGAGCGACCTCACTTTCACTTTTCACGTTCATGCATTGGAGAAGGAAATGGCAACCCACTCCAGTATTCTTGCCTGGAGAATCCCAGGGACGGGGGAGCCTGGTGGGCTGCCGTCTATGGGGTCACACAGAGTTGGACATGACTGAAGCAACTTAGCAGCAGCAGCAGCAACTCAGTCGCTTTACAGTACACTTGAAACTAACAGAGCATTGAAAATTAACAATTCAGTTCAGTTGCTCAGTCATGTCCGACTTTTTGCGACCCCATGAACTGCAGCACACCAGGCTTCCCTGTCCATCACCAGCTCCCAGAGCTTGCTCAAACTCATGTCCATTGATTGGTGATGCAATCTAACCATCTCATCCTCTGTAGTCGTCAAAGACAAAAAAGCCTTCCGCCTATCACAGCTGACTGGCATTGGAGTGTCTGTATCTCAACCCTATTTCATGTCAATAGGATAAAGTCCAAGTCCTTTTACGGCAGCTACGGCATTCTCGTGACCTGTCTGGTTTTTGCCTGCCACACCAGCTCTGACATCTACCACTCCTGTCTTGCCCTTAATGTTTAGCAAAGGCCAGACTGCTTGTAGTTTTGACATGTGTAGAGTTGTTTATGCTCGTAGGTCCTGGTTCTTCTTGATTTGACTGTAATCTGCTTAGACCTTCCCAAGTGGCACTAGTGGCAAAGAACCCTCCTGCCCGTGCAGGAGACATAAGACATGCAAGTTTGATTCTTGGGTCTGGAAGATCCCCTGGAGGAGGAAATGGCAACCTACTCCAATATTCTTGCCAGGAGAATCCCAGGGACAGAGGAGCCTGGTAGGCAACATTCCATGGGGACACAAAAGAGTTGGACATGACTGAGAGACTAAACAAAAAACATAATCTTCTTATGACGCTCCAAATTCCAATTGTGGTTTGAAAGACTCGGACTTTCAAATCACAATTCTAAGTCTCAGCTTATGCATGCCCATGGTATCTGCTCCTACAACTTTCTATGCATACCTTCATTGTTTGCCTTCTGCATGTACATAAATAAAATGCATTTCTGTGAGTGTATCTGTTCCTGCACTGCTTAAAACAGCTAAACAAATTTTTATCTAACTTGAGATCTTTATGAAATGGTCTATAAAAGTACAGACTATTCTGCAAACACAAAATTCACTCAGGCAGGCCTTGGCAGCAGTCTCAAGACAGTCATCTTTCAGAGTAACTGAAGCTAAGGAAGGTCTGGGAAAGACCAACTGCTGATTGAGGAAGGCATGCCATGTGAATGGCATGTCTGTCTAGTCAGGGCTGGAATAAACTGATGGTAGCTTCCAATATGAATCCCAAACTAAAACTCACAAGGATAGACATTCCAAACTGCAATTGACATTTGAAATTGGGATTCTTCTTACAGGTATAACTTAAAAAAAAAAAAAAAAAAAACCTACTTATTTGGCTGCACCAGGACTCAGCTGTGGCATATGGGATGTGCAGGATCTTTTCAGCTGCAGCATGTGGGACCTCTTTAAATTGCAGCATGTGATATCTTTAGTTATAGCATGCAAACTCTTAGTCATAGTATCTGGGATATAGTTCCCCAACCAGAGATTGAACCCCGGCCCCCTGAATTGGGAGCTCAGAGTCTTAGCCACTGGACCACCAGAGAAGTCCCATACAGGTATAACTTTTAACCATGTTAATGTTCTTTATCAGCACCCAGTAGACTAACTATTCCTATTAAATTAACTGGCATGTGATTCATTTCTCTCTCAGTTATCAGAGAACATTCTGGGGGGGGGGGAAGGTACCCCAATCTAACCTCTTACGAACATGCTGATAACTGAACTTCCTGACAAACAAAATTGTATTTCCCAGAAGAGGGTAATTATTTTTGAGAAGTCCTTATCAGGATGTTTCTGGTTTAGAACAGTGTATGGCAAACAAACCTAGAATCTATGGATTTAATGATTTTGGTGGCTCAGTCAGTAAAGAATTTCCCTGCAAAGCAAGCGACCGGGATTCAATCCCTGGGTTGGGAAGATCGCCAGGGAAGGAAATGGCAACCCACTCCAGTGTTCTTGCCTGGAGAATTCCACGGACAGAGGAGTCTGGCAGGCTACAGTCCATGGGGTCACAAAGAATCGGACACGACTGAGTGACTAACATTTTCACTTTCAATGATTTCCCAGGGCACCTAACCTAAGTTGTACAGTTGTCTGAAGTATAAAATGTTTCTTAACCCAAACACTCTCCTCTGTGAATAAAATGAAGTGAAGTCACTCAGTCGTGTCCACGTCTTTGTGACCCCATGGACTATACCATACCAGGCTCCTCCATCCATGGGATTTTCCAGACAAGAATACTGGAGTGGGTTGCCATTTCCTTCTCCAGGATTCTTCCAGACCAAGGGATCACATCAGGGTCTCCTGCATTATAGGCAGATGCTTTACTGTCTGAGCCACAGGGAAGCCCTCTGTGAATAGTAACCTACAAACCTCACTGAGAGACTTTACCTATCACAACTGGCCACCTGGATGCAGGAAGGAAAGACCTGGGGAGTCATTCGGAATGTCCCAGACCACTCCCTGCTCAGCCTGTGTCACTTAATTGTTTTTATCACTGGAATTATTAGTAAATCTTGGTAATGGGTAAGATCTTTGAGTCATGTAAGTCAGATTGGACAATCCAGTGTTAAGCTCGATGTAAGCACACTAGTATAGTGAACTGCTCAACAAATATTGGTTAAACCAGATACCCCTTATTATAAGTTAGTTCTCATTGCTACAATTATCACAAATGAAGTTGAAAGAATCTTTCAAAGATACCATCCAGTGGGGTTCTAGCTTGATGACAGGTTGTATGAGATTGCGCTTTAAAGGCCTCCAGTTGAACACTCCATAGTAGAATGATCCATCTTTGAAAACTTGAGTCTCCTGCGCTCAGTCTCCTCCAAGTTACATAGCAAGCAACCTGCAACAGCATAAAGTTCAACTTATAGGACTTTTACTGCTACAGAGTGACTTGAGAGACAGAGCCAAGAATTACTCTTATCAAAGTCATTAAAAATCCTTGAGAGAATTTTGACATATTGGTTCTATGATCTTCTTAAGAACCGTGTGAAATTATAAGGATGAAAAGATACTAGTCTTTCTAATTAAGACAGAGAGAGGAAAAGTGATCTTTCCAAACTTACCCAGCTAATACTTATGAGAGGTGGCCCTCAAGTCTTTGTCCTCCAGAGCCAACGTGTTTTCCTTACATGGAATGCCTATTTCATTCTTCGTAACTTCAGGCAGAGACCTAGTCCCTAACCTCTCTGAATCTCAATTCTCTGTTCCACGAAATAGTGGTAATAACAAGATGTTCCTCACATACCAGACTGTGAATGTTTTATGCTAGCAACTATGTGTTCAGTAATCTGATAATATTCAGAGAACCTATGAAGACTGTGATAACGATTCAATGTCTCCACCAAATTTTGTAATATCATATTCCTTTCACTTCCATTATCACTTATTTATACTAACCATCCTACAAGATGAACAGAGCTGTTGCTGTTCAGTCGTGTCCAGCTCTTTGCAACCCCGCAGACTGCAGTGCCCCAGGCTCCACTGTCCTCTACTGTCTCTCGCAGTTTGCTCAAATTCATGTTCATTGAGATGGTGATGTTACCTAACCATCTCATCTTCTGCTGCCTTCTTTTCCTTTTGTCTTCAATTTCTCCCAGCATCAATCAGGGTCTTTTCCAATGGGCCGACTCTTCACATCAGGTGACCAAAGCATTGGAGCTTCAGCATCTCATGCATTGGCAAGCGGATTCCTCACCACTGTGCCACCTGGGAAGCCAAAAATGAAAGTGTTAGTTGGTCAGTCATGTCCAACTCTTTGTGACCCAATGGACTGTAGCCTGCCATGCTCCTCTGTCCATGGAATTCTCCAGGCAAGAATATTGGAGTGGATACTCTTTCCCTTCTCCCAGGGTTCTTCCTGACCCAGGTATCAAACCCAGGTCTCCTGCATTGCAGATTCTTTACTGTCTGAGCCACCAGGGAAGCCCATGAACAGCATGGATATTTTTGTTTTTTTAGGAAAGGAAACCATGGCTTAAGAGGGTAAATGAATTGCAGAACTGAGACTAAAACCTCTTCCTGTGTGATGCTAGAACTCTATGCTAGATGCTAAAATGATTTTATAAAATATCTAGAAGTTTTACTTTCTGTCCTCTTGAGAAACTTACAGCATGATGGCATGATGAGCATGTAGCACCATTCAGATGTGATATTTATGTTATCTAGAAAGTGTAGCCCATCTTGGAAATAAGATACGTGGCTCTGGTTTCAAATAGTGTTCAGAGATCAGAGGTAAAGGGAGTTTCATTGTCCATTAAACATGTGAAGAAACCAGTCTTCAGTTGGAAAGCCAGTAGAACTATGACCTCCACTGGATTTCAAGTATATAGAGATGGTGAACTAGTCACATGGTGGATGTTCTCTAAATCCTTAGTTCTGTGAATAATTAGGGTTCCCCCAGTGGCTCAGGGTAAAGAATCCTCCTGCAATGCAGGAACCACAGGAGACACAAGTTCAATCCCTGGGTCAGGAAGATCCCCTGGAAGATGGCATGGCATCCCAGTCCAGTATTCTTGTCTGGAGAATCTCCAAGGACAGAGGAACCTGGAGGGCTGCAGTCCATAGGGTCACAAAGAGTCAGACACAACTGAATCAATTTAGCACACATACGAGCAGAATAATTAGCTTTTATAAATAGAGAGGTAATAAAATGATTTTGAATAATTCCCAGATTAGTGCATTGGCAGCTAAAAATTTCCAAAGAAATTTGCTTAACCAGTGTTTCACTGATTTTTTTCAGTAGAGATTAGATTACCTGTAAGATTTCCTATACAAAGAATTCCAGCTGTCCACTGAAATCTATTTTTCTCTTTCCTCATGCAGGACTTAATTGCATTTTCCAGGCTCTCTTGCAATTTAGTCATGTGACTGGGTCTGAGCCAATATGATGTGAGTGTAAGTGATCTAGGCCAAAGAAACTTCCAGACTCTTCTCTGTCCTTCTCCTTTATGCGGTCAGAGACAAAGACGGTCATTGAGACAGCATTGGAAACTGTATGCTGAACATGGCAGAACCTCTGCCAACCTGAGTCCCTGAAAGACTGCATGGAGCAGGAATAGTCTCTCTACCACCAACCACCTCTGCTGACCTGGGATATCCCTGTTCAAGTCTTAGGTGAGAAGTAATCAAGCTTTCATTGTGTTGGGTTGCTACATTTGTATTTACTCACTTATTTATCAGCCATGCCTCACATCATGCAGGATCTTAAGTTCCCTGACCAAGGAGCTAACCTATGCCCCCTGCATTGGAAGCATGGAGTTTTATCCAGTGGACCACCAGGGAAGTCCTTGAACTGCTACATTTTTAGCTTCTTTTTTGCAGCAATTTTGCCCACATAAACCATTACCAAGTCATAATGTACTGTGCAACTGCAAAGTATTTTTTTCAGTATTATTATTCTAAGCTCAGCTCTCTACCAGCTTAATTTTTATGACATACGCCAACCTGTTCATTTTAATAATATGTTCACAATAATAAAAATATCTGCATTGCCACTCTACAATTTCTCTTAAACTGTAACTGTTATCATGACAATTTTAAATCAAGAAAATTCAGTGGTTCCTAACACCAATTATCCAAGCTTGGATGATCTGATGCAAGAAACAAACGAGTCACACTCTATGAGAGAAGCAATTTATGGACTAGGTTGTTCTCATTTACAACCCATGAAACAAACCCAGAGAACCAAGCAATGGGGTGTGATTTAGAAGCTCCAGGGAGACCCTTCTCTTTTAGCCTTGTGGAGAAAAGAACACAACTTTAAAAAAAAAATTAATGGTAATTTGGGTTGCCAGTGCTTTACTAAGGATGTCTAGCCTCTCCTACTTGATTCATCTGAATATCACTGTCAATTCTGCTTTGTAAGCTGTGTGTGCTCAGTGGTGTCCTACTCTTTGCAACCCTTTGGACTGTAGCCCACCAGGCTCCTAAGTTCAGGGAATTCTCCAGGCAAGAATCCTGGAGTGGGTTGCCATTTCCTGCTCCAGGGGATCTTCCCAACCCTGGAGATGGAACCGGGATCTCCTGTGGCTCCTGCCTTGCAGGCAGATTCTTTACCTGCTGAGCCAGCCATGGAGGCACTGCTTTATTCTTTTGTTCCCAAACTCGAGTTCATAACGACTCTAGCTCTTTACCCTGGCTTTCAAGACTCTAGAATCTGCTCCTAGATTGGCTTTCAATCTCATTTCCCACCAGACAGAGACCTTTCCACAGAGTGGACTCCCCAGGCTTGACCGTCAGCAGGTACTGCCCATCCAGTGACCATACTTTCTCTCCTAGGAAAGGGCAAGTAATGACTGCAAGTGTCCCTGAGTTTCTACTGCCCTGTGATTGCAGGAGACAGGAAGAGAGTTCCCTTACAGTAATTCTCAATATCATTTCAAAAATACAATATAAGATTTAATCTTCTGTGGCCTCTAGCAGAATCCTCCTGAGCTCTTTAAACCATCAAACCATGGCCCACAGATAAATGGAGCTCCTTTACCACCCATGACTCTCTGGTCTGGCCCCAAATGACTTACAGGATTCTCCTGTACAAACTACATCCCCTCCTGCCTGATTCTGCTATCATTCTCGATGTGGTCTCACTCTACTGAGTTCTATGTTCCTGACTCCAATCTCTTCCTGAATGCAGTTGAATCCTCCCAACTTTGCCACCCCAGTCAGCTCAGAAAATGCTCCTTTCCCAATGTCAGTCCTCTCGGCTTTTACAAATTTTGCCCATCACTGTGTCCCATATCTGTGAGAGGACCCCGTGATTCAAACCAGAACATGTAGCAGCAGCTCAGCAAATGTCTGGTGATCTCATCACTTTGAATTGTTGAGTTGAGATGTGTGGTAAGTCACTTCAGTCGTGTCTGACTCTGAGACCCTATGGACTGTAGCCTACTAGGCTCCTCTGGCCATGAGATTCTCCAGGCAAGAATCCTGGAGTGGGTTGCCATGCCCTCCCCCAGGGGATCTTCCCGACCCAGGGATAGAACTCACATCTCTTATGTCTCCTGCATCAGCAGGAGAGTTCTTTACTACTTTTGCCACCTGGGAAGCCCATGTATCACTCTTTGCACTCCTCTTATTTAAATTCCTGATAATAATAATATAATCATTTATTAACTGAGTCCATTCTCAGATTTTCCAAGTCAGCGGTCTGGGTGGAGCCTGAGAATTAATATTTCTAACAAGTTCCCAGAGGGTGAGGCTGATGGTAGAAGGACCACATTTGAGAACCACTGCCCTCTGCATCCCTCAGCCTTAAACCAAGTGTCCCAAGCATACTGACAAGGTAATCTCCCTTACTTGTCAAGGAGGACAATGCTGTGGGCTGGATTTCCATCCCTCTCGGCCATCACAGGAACATCACAGACAAAGAAAGAAAAGCTATGAGTCAGGAGACTCCTATTGTCCCCTGTCAAGCTACTGATGGGTTCCTGTGAGGGTGTGGGAGCCAAGCTGAGAAGCCCTGGTGAGTGCTGAGCACAAAGGTGGAAGAGCGTTACAGGTGAAATTACAGCAGCTACCAAACAGACAGGCGGCATGAGTCATGCCAGCGCTGAGAAGCAATATTATGACAGAACGGATCCCAAGGCCACTGACAGCTAGCTCTGACAGGCCCTCTTATCCACAGGAACAAAGTACGCTCTGTGCTCTAGGTAAACCTCCAGGGATCTCTTTAGCCCAGATCCCTGACAGGCTAATAGGAGATTTTCCTTTTCATGGCGAGGGAGCCGTTCTCTCCTGATGCCTTTCTGAGTATGTCTGTGGCTGATAACAGACTCATTTCCCTCAGAAAGTGTCCTTTCCTTCTCTCCCTCTCTCTTTCACAATTCTGGATTTCCTTAAAGGAATGAAAGGGGGAGAGAGAGAATGAAGGAATAAACAGCAATTTTTCATGATGTGCCTTTTCCATCTCATGTTGATGGGTCCAGACTATAAACGTCAAGGCCAGGGGACAGCCTCTCACCTGCCTTATTTACTTCCCTGGTAAAGTAGGCACCAGGACAGCCTCATCCACATCCCTCATGGGTACCAAGCTGCCATCATCGCGTGGTCAAGCCCTCCCTCCTCTCGATCATCTGATTATCCGAGAGCAGGAGCCAGAGGGCTGCTGCTGGAAGCCACAGGTCACCTGATAGCTCTGGCTGTCCCTGGAATCTTGTGGGAAAGGGGGCAGGGGCAGGGCTGTTCGCCCAGGCTGCTTCTCCTCCATTTATGGCCTCCAGGGTATGCCACCACCTCCCTTGCCTCAAACTGTCTGGGCCTCTCAGATATGCAAGTGACTCATTTTCCATCCATCAGAGATGAGACTTAAATAAATAAAAAGGTACTTCGTGGGGCGGCTGGGCCTAATGATAAGCAATTATAGGAAGCCAAACGAAGGCAGTGCTTTGTGCGGGGCCTGTGAAATTGGTTAAGCAAAAAGAATAATGGCCCGTTTCAGTGATTCATCCCTTTGCTCATTTCAGAGGGAGCATTATCTCAGTTAAGTGATGCAATTAATATGAAAATGAGAGAATCATTGTTTAAGGAGATGAGAGGGAAGCAGAGAGGGGGCCGAATGCCACAGTGGAAGAATAAGGGCCACTGAGATGGAAATTTGCATAGGTCAGTAGCAATGTGGCGCCTCTAGCCCAGATTCATAGCTTAGTGCGCCTTGTAATACGTCGCCATTAAATTCTCATTATGGTGACCTGTGTCTAACACAATTCAATTTTTCAGAATCTTAATGATAAAAAGTTAATTACACTAAGGTGAAAACCTTTTGTACTGGGCCTTAAAATAAAACATAGAAAGGGCATTGTGAGTACCTCAGGACACTGCCAGGGAAGGTTGAGGGGGGGGGTGTTAAATTACTGTTTTATTAACCATAACATGATTTGCAGGTTGACTTTATGTGTGTGTGTGTGAGCTTTGCAGATCTTTTGTAATGAAGTCAAGAGTGATAAATAAGGTGTTTGCCTCTTCACTTTTCTTTTTTGCTTCCCTACTTCTCTGTTGGTATTTTTCCACTCAGTAGCTGGCAGACAGTATTCCAAGGGCTGGTTAACATCTTTGGACATAGAAAAGGAAGAGGACAGGGATTGGAGTGGAGTGTGTGGTAGAGAGCTCAGAGGGTCATGAGTCATGGTGACAGGTGAGGGCTGTCACCAGCTCACTCTGTGTTTTGGCCATGGCGTGTCATACCCAAAGGGCTCCAAGCAGAGATGGGGAAAAGAGCATGACCTGGTTTTTACAGCACAGAATCACCTGTAGCTGCTGCCTCTTTTCTGCTCTGTGTTGCCGACTTTAAAAAATGTACAATGTGAGAGTTTCAAGTTAGGTTTTATTTGGGCCCAAATGAGGAATAGCCCAGGAGAGCACATTTCAGATAGCTCTGAGAAACAGCTCCAAAGAGGTAGAGGGAAGGTCAGTATATATGACTTCAGTGAACAGGGAGTTCACTCAATCAAGCACATATTTTTGCAGGTTTCTGCTAGTCACGGGGAGCAGGGGTCACCATGAAGGACTTTATTGCTTTTCTAGATGTGAGGAGATGCAAGAACTGGGCTCATAAAATCAGCTCTTGAAAATATCTAATATCTGCCAGATTTTCCAGAGCACAGAGTACCTCATTTCTGATCTCTATTCTGAGCTCCTTTCAGGGGGTGTTGAAGGTCAGTAACTGCAGCAGCTCATAATTTAATCTTTGTAGAGGTAGATAGGAAATGTCCTTGGCAAGTACCAATTAGTAGTTGACAATGCCTTTGACCCAATTATCTAAACTCTCAGGGTTTTAGCATCCTCTTGGGAGAAAAAGATCATGTTACCTTTCTTCAGGGAATTGCTCTGAGGATTTGGGATCAAGAATATACCCTGGAGCCAAGGCATTGTGCTATGGGGAACAGAGAAACCTCGGATTGAGGTTCTCCCTACCTGAGGCCACTGCTGTGTAGAGATCCCAGGATGGGGAGGGAGCCCCCATCACCATGACTGGCCAGGAGGCAAAAACTTTAATTGAAGACTTAGAGGAGTAAGAAGTGTTAAGTAGTGAGAATAGGAAAAAGGAGTCCAGAATGGTGGAGACTGAAAGACAAAGAAGGGAAAAGCTCCCAAAAATAGAACAAAGGAAGGTCCGAGGACCAGAGTGAGAACCTCAGGAAAACAAACAGCCCTCCTGGCTAGCCCAAATTACATAGGGCAGGCTCAGGGGGAGGAGAGAAAAGCATATAAAAAGAGGAACCAAAATTGGGCCATGGGTTTCTCTTCTCTGCATCTTTTGTGTCAGTCTGCCCTCACACCTCGAAGATGTACTTTCTTTTATTTTCTAAATAAAACGGATCTGTAACACTGGTCCATCCAAGGAAATTACATGGGGCTGTAACACTGGTCCGTCCATTGCTTCAAATTTTTGTTGCGATGAGACAGAACCAAGGAAATTACAAATCCCCCCAACAGAAGGAAAGACAATATATTAAAACTCAAAGTCATGTCAGGATAGCAGTGACATTCACTTCAAAGGGAAAATGACAACACATCTCAAGAAACTCAAAGAATCATTCTGCCATAGACAGGACATTCCCATAAATTCACTCAGACTTCTCTTTGAAGGTCAGAGAATTGTTGATAATCACTGTCAGAAAGGACTGGGAATTGAGGAAAGTGTAATTGAAGTTTTTCAGGAGCACACAGGGGTCATTCAACAGTTTAGATATTCTTTTTGTTTTCTTTCTTTTCCCTTAATTCTCTTTTATTTTTTAAAAGAGTTCTTTTGTAATGTGGTGTTCAAAACAGAATTGAAAACTGGAAGCCCCATCTCTAAAACATCTGGTCATTTGCATTCTAGCGCCTATGATTCATTATTGTTTATTTACATTGTTCTGTTTTTTGGTGATCATACCTCAGCCTGCTTCATATCACGCTCTCCTTTTTAAAATTATATGAGTATAAAATAGATAACTAAAGAGAAAATACGATATAGCACAAGGAACCCTACTTAATGCATTGTGGTGACCTGAATGGGAAGAAAGTCCACAAAGAATGGAATATATGTATATGTATGGCTGATTCACCTTACTGTGCAGCCTAAACTACACAACATTGAAAAGCAACTATTTGTTGTTATTCAGTTGCTAAATCATGTCTGACTCTTTGAGACCCCAAGGACTGCAGCATATCAGGCTTCCCTGTCCTACGTTATTTTCTAGAGTTGGCTCAAATTCATGTCTATTGAGTCAGTGATGCCAGCCAACCATCTCGTCCTCTTTTGCCGCCTTCTCCTCTTGCCCTCAATCTTTCCGAGCATCAGGGTCTTTATCAATGAATCAGCCCTTTGCATCAGGTGGGTAAAGTATCGGAGCTTCAGTTTCAGCATCAGTCTTTCTAATGAATATTAAGGATTGAATTCCTTTAGGATTGACTGGTTTGACCTCCATGCTGTCCAAGGGACTCTCAACAGTCTTTTCCAACACCACCCAGACGGAAAGCATCAATTCTTCAGTGTTCAACCCTCTTTATGGTCCAATCTTCACAAGTGTACATGACTACTGGAAAAACTATAGCAACTATACTCCAATAAAAATTAATTTAAAAAAATAAAAATTACATATGTCCACAGAGAGACTGGCTGACTTCTCCAGGTCTGTGAATTTGTAGGCTTGTGATAAATGAGATCAACTAATGCGAGGACTCATAAATGACTTTCCAATTGACCCTGAAGTTCTAGCATGTGATTGCTTCATTCCTGGACTATGACTTTCAGTGGGAGATGAAAAGTTTTCAGAGAACTAAACTGTGGGGAAATGACCTGTCTTTAACTTGAAGCTATTTTTAAAATCTGAGGGTCTGGACTGAAAAAAGGGGGAATATCAGATTGAAATCAAGGTAACAGAGGTGATGGGGAAAATGACTAACTTCAAAGATGGCTTCACTGAAGAGAAAGCATTTTAAGATGAAAGAAAAATCTTGTCAGAAGATCCCAGAAAAGTTCTAGTTTTCATTGGCAGTTAAAGTTACTCATGCAGGAGGGACTTCCCCAGATGTCCAGTGGTTAAGACTCTGTGCTGCAGGGGCTCAGGTTCTATCTCTGGTCAGGGAACTAGGATGCCACATGCCCCGTGGCATGGCCAAAAAACAAAAAAGTTACTCATGCAAACATGTATACAACAGAACACTGCTCTTTTTTAATTTATTTGTACTTTGGGGCCTGGGATGTAGGTTTTAAATGGACCTTGTCTGCACCAACCTCATTAAAATAAACAAAATATTTGTGAAAAAAAACATTAAAAAATAATATACCCTGTTTCACAAAATGACGGACATAGAGAATAGACTGGTGGTTGCCAAGGGGTGGGGGGTGGGAGAGGGTAGGAGTGGGAATTTGGGTGCTGTGCTGTGCTTAGTCACTCGGTTGTGTCAGATTCTTTGTGACCCCATGGACTGTAGCCCACCTGGTTCCTCTGTCCATGGGGATTCTCAGGCAAGAATACTGGAGTGGGTTGCCATGCCTTTCTCCAGGGGATCTACCCAGCCCAGGGATCAAACCCAGGTCTCTCACATTGCAGGCAGGGAAGCCCAAGAATACTGGAAAAGGTAGTCTATCCCTTCTCCAGGGGATCTTCCTGATGCAGGAATTGAACCAGGGTCTCTTGCACTGTAGGCAGATTCTTTACCAGCTGAGCTACTAGGGAAGCCCCTGGGGAATTTGGGGTTAACAGATGCAAATTGGTATATATAGAATGAATAGACAGTAAGGTTCTACCATATAGCACAAGGAACTATATTCAAAATCTTGTGATAGACCATAACGGAAAAGAATATGAAAAAGAATGTATCAGTTCAGTTCAGTCACTCAGTCGTGTCCGACTCTGTGACCCCATGGACTGCAGCAGGCCAGGCTTCCCCGTCCATCACCAACTCCCAGAGCCTACTCAAACTCATGTCATTTGCGTCAGCGATGCCATCCAACCACTTCATTTTCTGTCGTTCCCTTCCACCTTCAATCTTTCCCAGCATCAGGGTCTTTTCCAATGAGTCAGTTCTTCACATCAGGTGGCCAAAATATTGGAGTTTCACCTTCAACATAAGTCCTTCCAATGAATATTCATGACTGATTTCCTTTAGGATGGACTTGTTGGATCTCCTTACAGTCCAAGGGACTCTCAAGAGTCTTCTCCAACACCACAGTTCAAAAGCATCAATTCTTTGGCACTCAGCTTTCTTTATAGTCCAACTCTCATATCCATACATGACTATTGGAAAAACCATAGCTTTGACTAGGAGGACCTTTCTTGGTAATGTCTCTGCTTTTTAATGTGCTGTCTAGGTTGGTCATTGCTTTTCTTCCAAGGAGTAAGCGTCTTTTAATTTCATGGCTACAGTCACCATCTGCAGTGATTTTGGAGCCCCCCAAAATAAAGTCTGACACTGTTTCCACTGTTTCCCCATCTATTTGCCATAAAGTGAGGGGACCAGATGCCATGATCTTCGTTTTCTGAATGTTGAGCTTTAAGCCAACTTTTTCACTCTCCTCTTTCAATTTCATCAAGAGGCTTTTTAGTTCCTCTTCACTTTCTGCCATAGGGTGGTGTCATCTGCATATCTGAAGTTACTGATATTTCTCCCGGCAATCTTGATTCCAGCTTGTGCTTCTTCCAGCCCAGCATTTCTCATGATATACTCTGCATAAAAGTTAAATAAGCAGGGTGGCAATATACAGCCTTGATGTACTCCTTTCCTCATTTGGAACCAGTCTGTTGTTCCATGTCCAGTTCTAAGTGTTGCTTCCTGACCTGCATACAGATTTCTCAAGAGGCAGGTCAGGTGGTCTGGTATTCCCATCTCTAAAGAATGTACATATATATACACACATATATAATTATGACTCATTAATAGCTGAGTCATTTTGCTGTATAGCAGTAATTAATACAACATTGTAATTCAATGATACTTTAATATAAAATAATTAAAAAGAAGAATATACCATGTTTCATGCCAGGTAAGGGGAAGGGAAGCAGTTACCATCATCATCATCCTCACTGTGGTCAGAGCCTACACCTCCCACACTACAGGAATGCAATAAATGTAAACTCCCCTCACCCTGGGCAAAATGCTCAAAGACTTTGAGCTACAGTTCCCACAAATACAAACATTATGTAGCAATACCTGGTTTCTATTTCTTCATGAGTATTTCTAACATAATAATCAATCAAATTTTGGTGGTGGTTCAAACACTAGAACAGCAGGGGTGGTAATACACTGATGTCAATACTAATAATAAAAAATTGTGATTCTTAAACTTTCCATTGAGCTTTTTATACTGTAAATGATCCTTCATGGTCAATCATACTATGTACATAAAAGCAAGGGATATATTCTTTCTTCAATAGTAAAAAAAAATCCAATTTGTAACTTTGATATCTTTGATGAGTGTGCAAGCACTCATAGATAACTACCCTGGTGAACTGCTTAATCTACCTTTGAGGTAAAATATCTAATGTTATGAAGCAACATTATCTTGGTTGAGGATGAAAGAGGTGTGTTCATCAAGCAAGCAGTTCGCTGGCATTTTGAGGATGAAAAAGAGATATGCAAACATGACAGGCAGTGAAAAATCAAGAAAACACAGGGGAAAAAAATGATGAGTTTACAGAAAAGAAAAGTCACATTTTCAATAAGACAAGTCAGAGCATCCTCCGGCCCCCATCAGGAAGCCACTTATATTTTTCCTGCTGGGACACAATAGTCCTGAATTCATTTGTAAGTCTCAGGGATTCATGAGTAAGGAAACTATTCAAAAATACTAATGCCAGTCTCATGAATGAATTTAACATATCATCAGTCCACTTGATTCATTTTATGAATCCAAACATTCCTAAAGATTCATGACACTTTACATCAGTGTTCTCCAAGCATAGTTTAGCATACAATCACCGGGACAATCTGGTGAAGCACATATTCCCAGATAGAAAACTCTGGAATAAGAGCCCAGGAATCAGTATTTTCAACAAGCAATACAGATCATTTTTATGTAGCCAGACAGAAAGACAAGCATAGAATACAAGCAATTTGTGGACCCACTGTTTGGTAGAGCTCCAAATAGTCCATTTCACTACAAGTCCAAAACTAAACATATCTCCTTGCTTACTGACTCTCCTGGGATATTTACTTGTCCTATTAACAACTTTATTCATTAAAAAAGTATTTACTGGAATTCCTTTGTGGTCCAGTGGTTAAGAATGTGCTTGTTAATGCAGGGGACACGGGTTCAATCACTGTTCCGAGAATATTTCACATGCTTTGGAGCAACTAAGCTTGTGCACTGCAATTGCTGAGCCTGAGCTATAGAGCCTGTGCTCCTCAACAGGAAAAAAGTATTAGTCACTCAGTCATGTCCAATTCTTTGTGACCCCATGGACGGTAGACTACCATCCTCCATGGACTTCTCCAGGCAAGGATACTGGAGTGAGTAGCCATTCCCTTCTGCAGGAGATCTTCTGGACCCAGGGACTGAACCCAGGTCTTCTGCACTGCTGGCAGATACTTTACCATCTGAGCCACCAGGAGAGAAGCCACAGCAGTAAGAAACTTGCAAAGTGCAACTAGAAAGTAGTCCCTGCTTGCTGCAGCTAGAGAAAGCCCACACATAACAACAAAGCCCGAGGGCACCTGAAAATCAATAAATTACACCCGTGGCGGATTCATGTTGATGTATGGCAAAACCAATACAATATTGTAAAGTAATTAGCCTCCAATTAAAATAAATAAATTTATATTAAAAAATAAAAACATTTCATAGATAAAAATAATAATAATAAATTAATTTAAAATGATAAGTTTAGTTCAGTTCAGTCGCTCAGTCGTGTCCTACTCTTTGTGACCCCATGAATCGCAGCACGTCAGGCCTCCCTGTCCATCACCAACTAACTCCCGCAGTTCACTCAGACTCATATCCATCAAGTCAGTGATGCCATCCAGCTATCTCATCCTCTGTCGTCCCCTTCTCCTCCCGCCCCCAATCCCTCCCTGCATCAGAGTCTTTTCCAATGAGTCAGCTCTTCACATGAGGTGGCCAAAGTACCGGAGTTTCAGCTTCAGCATTGTTCCCTCCAAAGAAATCCCAGGACTGATCTCCTTCAGAATGGACTGGTTGGATATATCAAATTGGTGATCATTTTCTTAAAAAGTGTCTACTGAGTATCTGCCATGGTATGAGTAAACAATGAGTCAATTCCTGACCTTCCTTCAAAGAATTCAAAGTGCAGAGAAATTCAGGCCTGGGTGCTATGAACTATAACACAGAGTAGAGTAGAATAAGCCCTGTAGGGAAGTATTGATACAATAGAGAAGAAAGGGGACATTAATTTTGACTGGGGTGATCAGAGACCACTCCATATAAGAGGTGGCATTTGAACTGACCCTTAAAGAATGAGCAGGATTTAAATTACAGACAAAAGAAAGAAGTGTTCCATGCTAAAGGAACAGTATAAGCAACAGCACAAGGTAAGAAGGTAGAAGGCGTATTTGGCTAATCATGAGTAGTTTAATATTGCTAGAATATCTAGGGCGCATCATGTGGGATCAGATTAGCAGTGGTCTTGCAGAGATGTTGGACCTTTGTTGGTAGGCTGTGGAGAGACATTAAAGGTTTGTAGGGATGAAAACAAACATGATTTGGGGGCCCTGTTATGGGAAGATGACTCTACTGCAGCATAAACCAAAGAAGCAAAAGACTGGACGTGGAGACGTCAATGTACTGGCTGCTATAACAGTCCAGAGGAGAAAGAGCAAGTTCTCGAGATGGGACAGTTGACCTGGATGTGGAAAGCAGGGGATACAACAACCATAACCAAGATTTGCCACTTACTCCATATACGTCTTTGGCAAAGCAGCTAACCTCTCTGGGTCTCAGTTTCCCTCCCTTTGAAAGATTAATAATTACCTGCTAGTGGTCAGGTATGGATGTGAGAGTTGGACTGTGAATAAAGCTGAGCACCGAAGAATTGATGCTTTTGAACTGTGGTGTTGGAGAAGACTCTTGAGAGTCCCTTGGACTGCAAGGAGATCCAACCAATTCATTCTTAAGGAGATCAGCCCTGGGATTTCTTTGGAAGGAATGATGCTGAAGCTGAAACTCCAGTACTTTGGCCACCTCATGTGAAGAGTTGACTCATTGGAAAAGACTCTGATGCTGGGAGGGATTGGGGGCGGGAGGAGAAGGGGACGACAGAGGATGAGATGGCTGGATGGCATCACCGACTCGATGGACATGAGTTTGAGTGAACTCTGGGAGATGGTGATGGACAGGGAGGCCTGGCGTGCTGCGATTCATGGGGTTGCAAAGAATCGGACACGACTGAGCGACTGAATTGAACTGAACTGAGGTCTCCATCCCAGAATTATGATGGGATATGTAACCACAGAAATCACATAAAGTGCTTTACAAGGATAAAGAGTTATTACCATTAATGATGATGATAAAGTACCTACTGAAGGGCAGGCAGTCGGGGACAACTACGGGAGCAGCAGCAATAGAGCAGGGCTGATTTTGCCCTTTTTCTAAAGCACTGTCACCTTTAAACCATCTGGAGCTCTTATTAAGTCCCCTAACATACAACTCAGACAAATCCTAAACCAACCTTCCTGGCTTTGTCTTACTCATTTTAGACTTTAGCCTTTTATAACACTCATGCCTCTTAGCTCACATGTTTTCCCAGTGGGTACATACATTCCAAGAGCCGGGCCTATTTAGAAAAACCTACATCTTATTGGAAGCTTAATGTCTGTAGGCAAATGAGAGAATGATACAAATTTCCTTATTAAGCAAATGGGCTGTCTTTCCTGACAGCAAAAAAGGAGGTAATACAAAATGTAGGTCCTTGGGGACAAGACTTGGGCTATTATGCTGAATGTGTATTTTATTATTTCTGGCAGACAAGGGTGTATGTAGGAGGTGACACTGTTCGGCCTTTTAAATAATGTGTTTGGCTTCAGCGTGAGACCCTAAGGAGCCTTAAGCAGACGTCTCCGTGGAGTTTTCCACTCGCCTCCCATTCATCTTTTTCTCCCTCATCTGGCCCAAGATCCCTACGAAACCTCTCCCCCAGGGTGCAATGCAGATTATTCAGTGCACAGAAATATTATAAAGAAATAATATATATCTCAGGTTCCAAGTGCTCCAAACCATGATTTTTGGTCCCCAAACCTCCTCCTCCTTGGTGACCTCTCCACAAAGCCCGTTGAAACCTGCTTTCCCAGGTCAGCGTCCATGTCCATTCCTCTTGTTCTTGCTCCCAAAGGCCACCTCACCTTCAAGTCCTATCAGTTCACAAGCTGGCCTCAAGTCCACCTGGATGTCCAGAGCAGGGGTTCAGCCAGCATGGAGGGAAGACTAACTCACACCGCACTGCTCTTTATCTACCCATACCTTGAATCCTTAGACTAGTCTTAGAATGAAGCATGAAGACAAGGATCCGGAACGAACAAAGTAGGCTGCTCCTAGTCGTGAGCCAGCTCCGACACTAGAACGGAGAATGCCAAGGAGCCGGCGATGCCTCCTGATTTATGGAGAAAACAGAAAACCAGGAAATTCATTAGGGACATTATATTGCTTAATAATGAGATTCAATTGACTTATAACCAGTTATAAGCTCAGTTGTCTTTCGCTCGACATTGTTAATTGTACTTATTCATTTTTACAGTTGCTAAATTATGAGATATGCTGTAGAGTTGTGAAAGAAAATGAAGGATTTATGCATGTTCTATGCTAGGCTGTGTAGCTAAAAGTGAAACTTGAAGTGCTGAAAGAGTTTATGAGAAAGCTAGTGTCAGTCTCCCTCACTCAGAGTCCCTGGCTCTCCAGAAAAGAGATCTTTTTTTTATTTTTTCATCTTTGAACTTTCTGTTTTATATTGAAGTATAGTCAATTAACAATGTTGTGATAGTTTCAGATGAACAGTGAAGGGACTAACCCATACATACACATGTATCCATTCTTCCTCAAACCCCCATCACATCCAGGCTGCCACATAACACTGGGCAGAGTTCCAAGTGCTATACAGTAGGATATTGTTGGTTATCCACTTAAAATACAGCCGTGTATACATGCCCATCCCAAACCTTCTAACTACCCCCCTCCCCAGCAACCATAAGTCTGTTTTCTAAGTCTATGAGTCAGAGAAGAGATCTTTGACAAAGGACACAGCCTGGACCGCTATTTCATCTTGTAGCCAGGGTGACCAGGCTTTTGTTTGTGGCCTAGGTTTCCTAAAGCAGTTTGTGATTCCAGGATGGGTTCAAAATGTGTTTCATAATTACTTTTCAGAAATCCCAGGTCTTCTTAGTTATTCAAACTCTGTGATGAGAGAACTGTCTTCGGGGACCAAAATTATCACCATCATCATCATCACCATTATTTTTCTCCAAAATGCTGTGTGACCTTCAGCAAATTACTTATCACCTTGAGCCTCTATTTCTGGCATAGAACATGTGAGTTAGAATAGCTTCTTCCTCCATACATAGGGCTTCCCACAAGGTCCTCAAGTCTTATGGGCTGCTAGTGGTATTAATCACGGCAATATGTGAAGTCAAAAATTACTCAGATTCAAAGCTACTGCCTGACCAAAGGACCTCCCACTGTCGTGTGGTTTCTATCTTTCAAACAAGTCTCACTTATTTCGTTTAGGAGAGGAGATAGAAACAAACAACCATGTTACTCCCCGGAACCATCCCCACCACATGCAGGAAAGTAGCCCCATGCCCCTGGCCCTGAGTGGATGAGAGACTGCCTCTCATGAATCATACCTAGTCTTATATGCATATATACATAGCATTTCACACAGAGACAATGACCCTGGAGAAAGATGGTCTCAGTGGCCATTACAAGAATCTCCCTTGTGAAAGACCCTGAAGTTTTGTTTGAGGATAAATAGGACACAAGGCATTTCAGCTAAAGGGAGAGGCCGCAAGCAACACGTACAAGCAAAAATAGATGCTCATTCTGAGGCTTGCTAAAGACAGGTCTTTTTTTGTTTTCTTTTTTCTGGCTGAGGGAACTTTGTTTTGTTAAACCCCTAGTTGTCTTTGCTCTATAAATCTAGGGACACGGCCTGGGAAGGAAGAACTGGCTCTGCTTAGTAGAGAGAGATAAAAAATTTGGAGTTCCCCCAAAGAAAATCTGGAGGGAAGTTCCTTTGAGGGATGAAGCCTTCACCCTGGATGAGAAGAGAGACAACGGAATCACAGAAAGGATGGGATGTCAGTGGGTGAGACTTCTTCTAGTGTTTAGGTATCAACCAGGGGACTCACAGCTTCCATCCGCCCACACACGAAGCAGGATGAAAAAAGCAGACTTATGGGACTAAGGTGAAATCTACAAAATACACAGTAGGGCCAAATGAAAATAAGTTTAATGAGGTATTTTCACGGCTTAAGTAATCAACAGCAATTTACAGAAAGGCTCCCATAAACTATAGTAGTTTACTAATTATGATATGTATATATATTCATATTTTAATCTCTCTGCAGTCAGGATTCACCTTACAACTGATGATGTGCTTATATTAATTGGCAATGTTTTGCTTTATCTTCCTTAGAGGTAAGGAGAATAATGGTGGATCTTGCAATCAGTGGCATCTCAGATTTTTTTTTTTTTTTTAATATGGCAGTGGCTTCAATAAATGTGCCAATAACTTCAACTCTCCAAACCATTTCACAAATACTGGCATTATCACAGTCCTTAGGGTTACAGGGTTAGATTCCAGGCCCACAAAACCAAGTTCTTTTCATTTTCCTTATTTCAGCTGACATCTCTCTGAAGTTCAGACAGTTCTTATCCAAGCTCTAACACGAGAGAGCACACAGCAGAGGCAAATTTAATTGTACCTGACACTCTTGCCCTGAGCTAATTAGCCAGCTAACAACATGCTTTGATTAACTCACTGTGTCAAAAATATTTTGTTTCTTTCCACTTTCTTATCAAGACAGAGAGGGGCAGTTCAGAGCACTGCATCTCCATAAACAATTATCTTTTAAGTCCAATTAAATTTTGCCCTCTCTCTCATTGGCCATTATTCCCACTGAGTGAAGGAAACTTCCATGTTTCTTATTCCACATTTTTCTTCTCAAAGAAGTGGCTTGAGATTTCTAAATCTATCTTAGCCCAGTCGAGACTCTGTAGACCAAAAGCCCAACACAGTGTCTTTAAGAGAAGGATGAGAACAATGCCAAGAGACTCTTCCTCAAAGAAGTCGCATATCTTTAGTAAAAACAACCAATCACAGAACACACACACACATGTGCTGCTTGGCCTACTTGAGTTTCTTGTGAAGGACAGAAGTTTCAGATCTAGAAAAACAAAGAGACAAAATGGTCAGTGTGTGTGATGGAGTCAACACCCAGTGTCTTGGCATGAGAATTAATTGAGTCATCTACATGCAAAGGTTTTGTTTTTTGTTTTCTTTACCGCAATGTTTTCCAAGGCACGGGCCCCTCTCTCGGGGGGAACCCACTCCAGGGTGGCCTGACCTTCACAAAGAAAAGAGAACTCTCCCCCGGGCTCCCGCCGGCTTCTCCAGATTGGTTGCGTTACCTCACTGGATGCCTCGCGGCGCCCATCTCTGCCACTCCAAATTTGGGGATCAGAACCCGACTCTCTTTCAATCAGGGCGTTCACCCATCTCTCAGGACCGTCTGACCCATGTTAAACTGCTGTTCACGTGCAAAGGTTTTAAAAGATGTGACAGACAGAAAAAGGAGGCCACAGGAATTTTTGGTGGACCTTGCTCTTTGGGTGAGTAACACAAGATCAGCAATAGCTATATTGCACGGATCACTCGCTGTGTGCCACACACTCATATATAATATCGCCAACACCCACAACCATCCCGTGAGGGCAGCTCCATTGTCCGAGAGGCTGTGGCGTGTGCATTAGGTCACCCAGTCGGTACACACTGGGGCTGAGATTCAACCCCAGGACCCTCTGTTGCCAAAGCTCTTGCTGTCTCTCTTCTGCCAGGTTGCCTCTCTCTCACTTGCAGGCTTGGTCTCTGATTTCCAGCTCTCAGAAGAGTTCTCCACGTGCTCCCTTCAATGCTGATCCTCTGCACGAAATTACAGCTGTGTCTCCAGGTGGTGAGCGACCTTCTCACTTTGCATCTAACCTTGTGTTTCCCATTCAGGGCTGACAGGGAGCCAACAGTCCCTCCTTTCCGAAAATGTCACTGAGCCATCTTTGAGGGAAAAAGGCGAAGCTGACATTCTCCTTCTCCTGTGACTCCCTGGAAAACATCTAATCCCCATGACCTTATGGCTATTTAAAAAGAGTCAATCCCCAGACCTTGTCAGCTGGTGACAGCCAGCATTTTGTCTAATGGGCCGAAGGTGGGCACAGTTTCCAGCAAGAAGGGGTAACATCTGGGTGGTGTTTGAAAAGCAAATGGGGGGTTCTCAATGATTAGTATTCACCTACAGTATTCAAAGACATGTATTGTTTGCACTGTTATTTGTAGGCAAAAGCAAATCCCACCCATAGATATTGGAATTCTACATCGGTTTTATGATGAGCCAGCAAGATGTGGCTTTCTGCTGGAGAAGCGAAGGACCCTAATTTGATTTTTATGACACCAAAAATTGAATACTACGGTATTGTTAAGAAATGTTAAGGCATAACATTGTTGTTGTTCAATTGCTGAGTCATGTCAGACAGACCCTATGGACTGTAGGCTGCCAGGCTTCTCCGTCCGTGGGATTTCCCCGGCAAGAAGATAGAGTGGGTTGCTACTTCATCCTCCAGGGGATCTTCCCAACCCAGGGATCGAACCCACATCTCATGCTTCTTCATTGGCAGGTGGATTCTTCACAATTGAGCCAGTTGGGAAGCCCAAAAGGCATAATAGCTATGAGAATTAGTAACTATTACTTGTTAAGCCAGACCAGGACTTTGGTGATTTACATTATGCAGTTGAATCCTCATAGTGACTCACCATATATGTTTCTCATTTTATAGATGAGAAATGGAGACTAAGTCAGACACACAGGTCTGGGGCTGTTCTGAGAAATGCTTGTTGTCTGCTTATGATACCGTTTGTATAGAAATCAAGAGTGTTTAGGAACATTTATAGGCATTTGATAACCATCATGACAATGAAGCAAACTTTTATTTTTCTAGAAATTATTTTTATACTTTCTGTATTTTCCAAAAGTATCACAAATGGATGGGAAATTAAAAAAACAATTTGTCCTTCACCACAGATGGTTTTAGAAACATAGTTCCAAAAAAACTTCCTCTGGAATGATGGTCAAAATGTAGGGAAAATAGGTTTAAATGATTCTAACCTGCCGTCTCATGATGTGTCATCTCCATCAAAGTGGCTAGGCTTCCAGAGTGGCTGACGGGGACCCGGGCATCTATATTATCCAAACCTCTACAAAGGATATAAGGTATGAGAGTTTCCCTGGTAGCTCAGTGGTAAAGAATCTGCCTGAAAACGTGGGAGACATAGGTTTGATCCCTGATTCGGAAGAGCCCAAATGCTGCCAAGCAACTAAGCCCGTGTGCTACAACTATTGAGCCTGTGCTCTAAAGCCCAGGAGCCACAACTACCGAAACTCAAGCATGCTAGAACCCCTGCTCCACAATAAGAGAAGCCACCGCAATGAGCAGCCCACACATTGAAACTAGAGAGTAGCCGCTGCTCGCCACAACTAGGGAAAAGCCCTCACAGCAACGAAGATCCAGCACAGCCAAAAACAAATTAATGAATTTTTTAAAAAGATGTGAGGTCTGGGAGGCTAACATCTTTACTCTGTCTAATATATCCCAAAGGAATAGCATCTGGTTCTTAAAGTTCACTTCAGTCGTTCAGTGTTGGCCCCATGGACTGCAGCATGCCAGGGTTCCCTGTCCATCACCAACTCCCAGGGCTTGCTCAGACTCATGTCCATCAAGTTGGTGATGCCATTCAACTATCTCATCCTCTGTTGTCCCCTTCTCCTGCCTGCAATCTTTTCTAGTATCAGAGTCTTTTCCAATGAGTCAGTTCTTTGTATCAGATGGCCAAAGTATTGGAGTTTCAGCTTCAGCATCAGTCCTTCCAATGAATATTTAGGACTGATCTCCTTTAGGATGGACTGCTTGGATCTCCTTTCAGTCCAAGGGACTCTCAAGAGTCTTCTCCAACACCACAGTTCAAAAGCATCAATTCTTCAGCTCTCACCTTTTTTATACAGTTCACCTCTCACATCCATACATGACTACTGGAAAAAACATAGCTTTGACTAGATGGATCTTCGTTGGCAAAGTAATGTCTCTGTTTTCTAATATGCTGTCTAGGTTGATCATAACTTTTCTTCCAGGAAGCAAGTGTCTTTTAATTTCATGGCTGCAGTCAGAATCTGCAGTGATTTTGGAGCCCCAAAAAATAAAGTCTCTCACTGTTTCCATTGTTTCCCCATCTATTTGCCATGAAGTGATGGGACCAGATGCCATGATCTTAGTTTTCTGAATGTTGAGTTTTAGGCCAACTTTTTCACTCTCTTCTTCCACTTTCATCAAGAGATTCTTTAGTTTGTCTTCACTTTCTGCCATAAGGGTGGTATCATCTGCATATATGAGGTTATTGATATTTCTCTCAGCAATCTTGATTCCAGCTTGTGCTTCTTCCAGCCCAGCGTTTCACTTGATGTACTCTGCATAGAAGTTAAACAAACATGGTGAAAATATACAACCTTGTCGCACTCCTTTCCCAATTTGGAACCAATGTGTTGTTCCATGTCCAGTTCTAACTGTTGCTTCTTGACCTGCATACAGATTTCTCAAGAGGCAGGTCATGTGGTCTGGTATTCACATCTTTTGAAGAACTTTCCACAGTTTTTGTGATCTACACAGTCAAAGGCTTTGTCATAATCAATAAGGCAGAAGTAAATGTTTTTCTGGAATTTTCTTGCTTTTTCTATGATCCAGTGGATGTTAGTAATTTGATCTCTGGTTCCTCTGCCTTTTCTAAATCCACTTTGAACATCTGGAAGCTCATGGTTCATGTACTTGTGAAGCCAGGCTTGGAGAATTTTGAGCGTTTACTTAGGCCACAGGACTGGAAAAGGTCAGTTTTCATTCCAATCTCAAAGAAGAGCAATGCCAAAGAATGTTCAAACTACCACACAATTGCACTCATCTCACACGCTGGTACTTAAAAGGAGGTGCTTAAAACACATTGTTGAATATGTGAAGACATAAACAGCTTCTGATGGACTGATGTGTTTGAGAACAATTCTTTTCCACACTCTGATCCACTCTTGAGATTTTACCTATGTCAACAGGTTACAGGTTCCCCTTGACCTTCTATCTACATCCTAATCTGAAAACTTGCAAATATGCTAGGATACATGGCAAAAGAGAAATAAGGCTGAAGATGGAATTAAGGTTGCTAATCAGCTGACCTTAAGATAAATTAACCTGGGATGTCTGGGTGGGCCCAGAATAATCACAGGGATCCTCAAAAGTAGAGGAGGGAGGCAGAAGAGTAGAGTTTGGGAAAATGTGAATATCTAAGAATGGACTTTGGAAAGACTGATGCTGAAGCTGAAACTCCAATACTTTGGCCACCTGATGTGAAGAACTGACTCATTTGAAAAGACCCTGATGCTGGGAAAGATTGAAGGTGGGAGAAGGGGACGACAAAGGATGAGATGGTTGGATGGCATCACCGACTCGATGGACATGAGTTTGGGTAAACTCCGGGAGTTGGTGACGGACAGGGAGGCCTGGCATGCTGCAGTCCATGGGGTCACAAAGAGTCAGACACAACTGAGCGACTGAACTGAACTGAAGAATGACCGGAAATGCAGTGCTGCTGGCTTTGAAGATGGGAGAAAGAAGTGAGTGAGCTGCAGCAGCTGGAAATGGCAAGGAAATGGATTTTTCCTCAGAAAAAGAAACACAGCCCTGCCAACACCTTGACTGTAGCCCAATGAGACTCATGTTGGACTTCTAACCTACAGAACTGTAAGATAAGTTCCTGTTATTTTCAGCAAGTTTGTAGAGATTTGTTACAGTGACTGTAGGAAATTAATACACTGAATGTTGATGTAAAAGGTAAGCAGAGATGGCCCTTTGAGAGGCTTCATGAAAACATGATAATTCAGAAAAACACTACAAATTGTGTCAGTCATAAAAAGAGCTGGGGGAAGATTCCAGGCAGAAGAACTGAATACTAAGTCCCAGAAGTAATCCTTCCTACCTTGGCATATTCGGAGCAAAACAGAGACCTGAGTGGCTGAGCTGGGTGAGGGAGAGGAAGAATGAATGGGATGGAGCTGGACAGGTGGGCGGAGATCCCATTTAGGGTCTAGGAGGCCATGGCAAGGGAGCTGGAGCTTACTCTAAGAGCAGTGGACTGCAGTCAAGGTTTCAGTGAGGAGATAATGCAATAGACCAATAATCTGGTGGTTTATAATCCCCTGATTACTTCAAAAGTGGTCCAGGCTCCACCAAGTGCAAAGCTAGTCAGTAGCACTGAGATTGACTTGAAAGCCTGGGAGGCATTTTAGACCTCTCCCTCCCAAGTCAAGCTCATCAATTTTCCCTCCTAACCAGCTCTCCACACACATTCTTGGTGCCATGTTCATGCATCAGGAGAGAAGCTCTCATAGCCACCTCCCAGGTGGGTTCCTGCCTCTGGCACTGCCCATTTCTAGCCACCACCACTCCCACATTGCAAAGCCACATGACCAGCAGACAAACCAGACCCACTCGCTGCTTTAAACCTTTCAAAGCTTTCCTATAAAACACACAATGAAATCTAACTCCATGGGCCTGCACTGGAGTTGCGACAAGTAAGGCACTTTCCCCAGGGACAAGATTTAAGGAGGCGCCAAAACACTCAGGAATCAAGGTGAATAATGCTTTAACTTTATTTGGATGTAATTTACATACCAAAAGTTCATCTCTTTGAAGTGTGAGGTTCAGTAGTTTGGTATGTTTACAAAATTGTGCAACCATTACCATATTCTAATTTTTAACAGGTTTTATTTTAATTTCTATTGGAGTAGAGTTGATTTATAACTAATTTTATAACAGTTTGATCACCCCCAAAAATAACCTTGTTAACAGTCACTCTCCATCACTCTTGCTACTCTCTCTGCTGCTGCTGCTGAGTCGCTTCAGTCGTGTCCGACTCTGTGCGACCCCAGAGACGGCAGCCTACCAGGCTCCCCCGTCCCTGGGATTCTCCAGGCAAGAACGCTGGAGTGGGTTGCCGTTTCCTTCTCCAATGCATCAAAGTGAAAAGTGAAAGTGAAGTCGCTCAGTCGCGTCTGACTCTTCGCGACCCCATGGACTGCAGCCCACCCGGCTCCTCCGTCCATGGGATTTTCCAGGTAAGAGTGCTGGAGTGAGGGGCCAACGCCTTCCCCGTGCTACTCCCTCTAGCCCTCATTTTATCTCTCTGTAGTTCCCTTTGAGAATCCCCATGGACACAGGAGTCTGACAGGAGTCCATGGAGTCGAAAAGAATCGGACACAAATGAGCGACTAAGCACAGCACATAGTTCCCTATTCCGGACAATTCATAGAAGTGGAATCATGTAATATGCAGTCTTTGGTGGCTGGCTTCTTTTACTTAGCTTATGCTTTCAATGGTTATCTGTGTTTCAATATGTATTGATGGGGCTTCTCTGGTGGCTCAGATGGCAAAGAATCTACCTGCAATGCATGAGACCCAGGTTCAATCCCTGGATCACGCACTCGCGCGCGTGCACGCACGCGCTCATCAGTATTTCTTTCCTTTTTAATGACGAAATATTATTTCATTGCATGCATATGCCACAATTGTTGATCCATTCCACAAAATGGGTGGATATTTGGGCTGTTTCTGTTTTGGTTACTATGAATAACACTGCTATTAACATTCATGTACAAGTTTTGTTTGAACATGTTTTCATTTCTCTTGGGCGAATACCTAGAAATGGAATTGCAAAGTCATATGACACCTCTCTGACTTTTTGAGGAACTACCAAGCTGTTTTGCAAAACTGATGCACAATATTTCACATCACCATGAGCCATGTAGGAGAGTTTCTATTTTTCCTTATCCCTATCAATATTTGTCGTGCTGTCTTTTTTGTCATAATCTTTCTATTGAATGTGAAATATTATTGATTGTGGCTTTGATTTCCATTTCCCTAATGACTAAGGACACTGAGCATCTTTTCATATGTTTATTAGCCATTCATATATCTTCTTTGAAGAAATGTCTTCTCAAATCCTTTGCCCAGTTTTTAATTGGGTATTTGTCCTTTTATTTTTGAGTTGTTAAGTGTTCTTAACAAATCTGGAAAACTCGGCTGTGGCTACAGGACTGGAAAAGGTCAGTTTTCATTCCAATCCCAAAGAAAGGCAATGCCAAAGGATGCTCAGACTACCGCACAATTGCACTCATCTCACATGCTAGTAAAGTAATGCTCAAAATTCTCCAAGCCAGGCTTCAACAGTACATGAACCATGAGCTTCCAGATGTTCAATCAGGATTTAGAAAAGGCAGAGGAGCCAGAGATCAAATTGCCAACATTCATTGGATCATCAAAAAAGCAAGAGTTCCAGAAAAACATCCACTTCTGCTTTTTTTACTATTCCAAAGCCTTTGACTGTATGGATAACAACAAACTGTGGCAAATTCTTAAAGAGATGGGAAGACCAGACCATCTGACCTTCCTCCTGAGAAATCTGTATGCAGGTCAAGAAGCAACAGTTAGAAGTGGACATGGAACAACACATTGGTTCCAAATAGGGAAAGGAGTGTATCAAGGCTGCATACTGTCACCCTGCTTATATAAATTATATGCAGAGTACATCATGAGAAATGCCAGGCTGGATGAAGCACAAGCTGGAATTAAGATTGCTGGGAGAAATATCAATAACCTCAGACAAGAAGACAACACCACCCTCATGGCAGAAAGTGAAGAAGAACTAAAGAGCCTCTTGATGAGAGTAAAAGAGGAGAGTGAAAAAGCTGACTTAAAACTCAACATTCAAAAAACTAAGATTCATGGCATCTGGTCCCATCACTTCATGTCAAGTAGATTGGGAAACAATGGAAACAGTGAGAGACTTTATTTTTGGGGGCTCCAAAATCACTGCAGATTGTGACTGCAGCCATGAAATTAAAAGCCACTTGCTCCTTGGAAGAAAAGTTATGATCAACCTAGACAGCATATTAAAAAGCAGAGACATTACTTTGCTGACAAATATCCATCTAGTCAAAGCTATGGTTTTCCAGTAGTTGTGTATGGATGTGAGAGTTGGACTATAAAGAAAGCTGAGCACTGATGAATTGATGCTTTTGAACTGTGGCGTTTGTTTTTAGATTCCCTTGGACTGCAGGGAGATCCAAGCAGTCCAACCTAAAGGAAATTAGTCCTGAATATTCATTGGAAGGACTGATGCTGAAGCTGAAAACTCCCATACTTTGGCAAAAAACTGACCCATTGGAAAAGACTCTGATGCTGGGAAAGATTGAAGGCCGGAGGAGAAGGGGATGACAGAGGATGAGATGGTTGGATGGTATCACCAACTCGAAGGATATGAGTCTGAGCAAGCTCCAGCAGTTGGTGATGGACAGGGAAGCCTGGTGTGCTGCAGTCCATGTTGCAAAGAGTCAGACACAACTGAACAACTGAAATGAACTGAAGTATTCTTTGTGCATTCCTCATACAAGTGTCTTAACAAATACATGGTTTGCATATATTTTGTCTGTATCTATGAGCTGTCCTTTCATTTTTGTAATGGTGTCCTTAGGAAAACAAAAGTTTTCAAATGTGATGAAGTCCAATGTGTCAGCCTTTTATCACTTGTGGTTTTGCTGTCATATCAAAGAAATTACTGCTTGTCTAAAGATCATGAAAATTGATTCCTGGTGTTTCCTTCTGGAGACTTTATAGTTTTAGCCCTTACATTTAGGACTATCAGGTGCGTTCAGCTAATTTTTGTGTATGATATGATACGTGGGTCCAACTTCATTCTTTAGCATGTGGATATACAGTTGTTTGGGCAACATTTGTTGAAGAGATAAATACGTGTCAACATTATAAAGACAAAATCAGTAACTGTCATTCTGAGCCTTATTGGATTCTGAGGCCAAAGAAAAAAGTCAGTGATACTGATTCATCTTTATTTCAAATTTTGATATTTTTCTCTTGACTGCTAAGTTTTTGGAGCCTTTTAAAATGTGGCATTTGAAGCACGTGCCCCATCAATCCCACCGCAGTTGCAGTCCTGATAACAGCTAATCCTAGCATGCCAAGTCTTCCACATCCTAGCTCCCACCTGCCCTTCTAACCACCTGCAGTCAGCCCACCATGCCTTCGCTTTATGCTAATCGTACAGATTTGTTCATGCTTCCTGCACACACTATGCAATGCCAGGCATCTGTCATTTTGATCATCCTCTTCTCTTGACTTGGAACACATTTCTCACTTTCCATTGCTTAGCTCACTCCCATCCTACAAAATCAGATGCCAACCCCTCCAAAAAGACTTCCTGGAACCTCCAGGTTGGAAGAGACGCCTCTCATCTGTGCTCCTACAGAGCTCTGTTTTCCTGCAACCTCACTGATCACTGATTAATAATGATCTATTGCTTGTCTTCTCTCCCTCTGGACTGCAGCTCTTCATCCTTATGCCCAATGATGTCTTGTCCACTTGGAAAGAGCCTAGAATACAACAGAGGAGGAAATCGATGTCTGCTTAACTGTTCATATAAATGGAAGTGTGTCAGGGAGAAAGCAATTTCACCTGCCTAGAGCCAGAAGAGAAGATTTCCTCGAAGAACCTTCCTGGCAGGAGGACAGGAGCTCAGCATCTATCACAGAAAGACTGACTGCTGAACAGAGAGCAGAGGCTGTGCCCGAGGCAGGAGCTGCTACTCAGCACTGCAGTGATGAAGCAAAGCATCCAAGAACCGTATTACACGGCCAGTCCCAGGTACAGGAGGGTGTTACAGAAATTCAACAACAGGAACTGGTCCTAGGAGCCTATAGTAAGACAGGAGAGAGGCTGAAAGCAGAATCTGTAGCAGCAAGCTACAAAAAATGACAAGTCCCCGCTGAACTCCATTCATTCACTCAGTGATTCATTCATTCACTCACTAGTCACCCCACAAATACCTACGGAGCATCTTTTGGGCACTGGTTGAGCCCTGGAATATAGGAGCCAAAGATCATTTTAAAGAAAATCATAGTCGCTTAAACTATGGCAAACCTAGTATGTGCAGGATGAGATACCGAGAAAATAGGGATACTAATAACAAAGTCTGGCCTTCAGTGGTTTGCTGGATTATTCCATTTGCCCCTCTAAGTCCACTCTCCACTTTTATCCACTCTGCTATACCCTGGGAGGTTAAATTCCTCAGCATATACCACTGAGCTCCTTTCCCACTGACTTGCAACTGGTTTTGGCCAGTGTTGCACACCAGCAGAAGAAGGAAGAGAGAGAAGCTGTGAAGAGTGTGGCATTTGTTACCATTGCTGTGGGGTTGCCATGGGCTGGTTTTGCCCAAGGCCAGGGATCCTGTGGGAAGGTCTATTTCACACAGCCTCCTCTGTCTCCTGATTCTCCTCCTCTCTCCATTCCTTAAGACTTATGATGGCAACCAGACCCCATAGCCCTGTAGTACTGGACTATTCTTTGTGGTTTCCCTAAACCCTGCTCCCAGCTTTGTAAGCAGTTCATTACTAAATTCTTCTCAGATGACACTAATGTGAGTGTGCCCTTTGTTTCTCATTGGGAGGTGCTAAGGGAGATGTGACAAGAATATCCATAAACAGAAGAGGAAAGGAGGAATCCCTTGGGAGAAGCGAATGAATACATCAGGCCATCCACTGGGAATGGAGAACACAGAGAAGAGACAAACCTGATGCCTTAGCACTGTTTGCATCTGTGCCCAAGAGGCTGGAAGAGTGCAGGGCACTGATTGGGGTGTTTGGGAGTCTCTCCCTAAAGGGCAGTAGATTTGGAAAAGAGGACTTTATTTTTCCTCCAGAGAAATGACCAGGTGTAGAAGCAATGAGAGGCTTCCCTGGTGGCTCAGAAGGTGAAGAATCTGCTTGCAAAGCAGGAGACCTGAGTCAATCCCTGGGTTGGGAATATCATGTGAAGGAGGGCATAGCAACCCACTCCAGTGTTCTTGCCTGGAGAATCCCATGGACAGAGGAGCCTGGCGGGCTACAGCCCGTGGGGTCATAACGAGTAGGACACGACTGAACGGCTTTTACCACCACCACCAGACAGCTTAATAAGCTTAACTCTTCAGGGTCAGTCCTTCGACCCACATTCCCCCGGGACCTCGGAGCAGAGGCAAACTGATGCACCTCAAAGTCTAGAGGAAAGGGGGGAAAAGGTTGTTTCCTGAGACCAACAGTATATATCAACAATAAAAGGGCAGAACAGAATTCTGCCAAGTCATCCTAAAGAGATAAAATTATTTCCAAGGCCTATAGAAGTGGCCTGTAACCTGAGCTACCTAGAGTCTCTCTTTGTTTCCAGCATGGAACCATTCATATTAGAAAGAGAGGTTCATTAGCCTCTTTTAATGCCATGTCATCAAGCATTCAAGTCACACTACTCATATCCCTTTTGATTCCATGTCCCTTAAAAAATCTTAGCAATATTATTTGTCTCGCATATCATTTTTTTAAAAAGGCAGAAAAATTGCATGTACATATGTGGGCTTCCCAGGTGGCTCAGTGGTAAAGAACCTTCCTGCCAGTGCAGAAGACTCGGGTCTGATCCCTGGGTTGGGAAGATCTCCTAGAGAAGGAAATGGCAACGTGCTCCAATATTCTTGCCTGGAAAATCTCATGGACTGAGTAGCCTAGCAGGCTGCAGTCCATAGGATCACAGAGTCAGACACAACCAAGTGACTAGACAATAATGTGTGTGTATATATAAGTGCTCTGCTGTGCTGTGCTGGGTGCTTAGTCGCTCAGTCATGTTCAACCCTTTGCAACCCTCTGCATTATAGCCCACCAGGCTCCTCTCTCCATGGGGCTCCAGGCAAGAATCCTGGAGTGTGTTGCCATGCCCTTTTCCGGGGGATCTTCCCAACCCAGTGATCAAACCCAGGCCTCCCACATTGCAGATGGATTCTTTACTGTCTGAGACATCAGGGAAGCCTATATCTATCTATCTATCTATCTATCTATCTATCTATCTATCTATCTACAATATTTAAGTTATATATATGTATTACTTAACAAGAATATTTTATACTGAAAATCAATACACTTGGCACGAATTATTATTATTCCTTGGCCTCCTGTAAGCGTCAGAATAGGTTCGCCTCTCCAAGCCCAATAGGCTCTGGAACACGTAGAGTATGTGAATCCTCAAAGCCAAGGTCAAAACCCTGGCCCAGGGCAAAGTCATGAATGTCATTACTGGCCACAGGCTCCTTGGCAGAGCTGAACATTCAGTGGCCGCTGGACACACAGACACAATGATACCTTAGTGGGCCCTGTCTCCCTCATCCCCATCTTGCCCAGTTGATTGCTTGACCAAAATTCAGGGCTTTCTATTTTCAATTTCATGGGCTGAATTTGGTCCATTGTTCTTCTTGACTGATCCTGTCAGTCACAGTATCTACTGCCTCTGTCAGACTAGAGCAGTCCACAAATTTGATAAGCAGGCATGATCCAAGTGATTGATAAAAATGTTAAAGAGACAGACAGAGGAGCTCTCCAAACACATCCCGGTTCCGCCTCTTTTAAGATAAGCCTGTCTTTCTCCCTTAGAGAGCCCAGAACTGAAAGCAGGGTTACAGATATAGTCTAATCTGCATATAACAGCATGATCCTCACCTCACTCTCCAATTCTGTGCTACTACTGACCACAGTGAATGACCAGATCTCTCCCAGCTCCATCATGGCTCAAGTTGCTGCCAGTGAAAGTACCTCAATGATTTTTTATTCTGCTGATATGAAATCACATCAGTCTGTCTTGTTGGTTTTCTTTTGGACTCAAGTGTAGGCTATCTGGGGCTTCCCAGGTGACACTAGTGGTAAAGAACCCGCCTCCCAATGCAGGAGACATAGAGAGGCAGGTTCGATCCCTCACTCGGGAAGTCCTCTGGAGGAGGGCAAGGCAACCCACTCCAGTATTCTTTCTTGGAGAAGCCCATGGACAGAGGAGCCTGGTGGGCTACAGTTCATACGGTTGCAAAGAGTCGGACTTGACTGAAGCGCAAGTGCACCCACACATGTATTAGATTCTTATTCATTTCTGTCTCATTACACTCAGACTGCTGCTTCAGCCTGTTGAGATCTACTGGGATCCTGGGACAATGGATCAGACACATAGCATCTCTCGTTTCTCCACTTGATCTAACTCCCTAGCACCATTTTATGCTACTTTTGTCTCTGAATTCTTGTTTCAGAGGCATAAACTGCTTCTGAGTGACCCCAGTGTTCCCTAGTCTTTGAATACACGGAAGCCTCTTCAACACAGAAAAAGTCTCAGATTAACAGAGGTCCACACCCCAGACTCTGACCCACTCACTGGTCCATGCAACAGAAGACCCAGCAGCAAAAGGACATGGTGTGAGCCGCACACGGTACAGCAGACCAAGGATATGCTGGAAATGTTTCTGCCTCTCTCTGGCTATGGCAGAGGTTGTTCTTTGCTCGCCAACTTCATTCTCCCCCCTCCATAAAGAACAAACCTCCACTTTTAACAAAGCACATGTAACCGATTGGAATCCAGTGGGACCCAGACAACATTTCCAGCTTCCTTACCCTTGGGAGTGGTCGTGAGACAAAGTTCTGGCCAATGAGGTGCAAGAGGTTGTGTCATAAGGGAAGGAAGGTTTCTTAAAGGGCTGGGGGGGTTCGGGGTGGGGGGAGCGATCTTTTGTCCTCACCTGCTGATACTAGCTGTTTTCTTGGAATGTGGACATGGTGACTGGCTGTCCATCCACTGGCTTTTCCAGCAGTCATCTTGGAGCTATGCACTGAACTTGAAGTTAGAGAAGTGAGCTCTAGAGGACTGTAGAGGAGACAGATTGAAGCGGGGTCTCAAAACCATCAGACCAGGTCTAGACTGCCTCTACATCGGCTTCTTGTATAGAAGAAGCAAATAAGCCTCCATTTACTTAAGCCACCTTCCACCATCCACTTTCTGCTGTATTTGGCTAAAGCTGTCGCCAGCTACTTGACTTGGCTTTTGTTCTCCAACCTTGTTTCTCCAGCTACAGAATGAGACTAACAATGTGATATGGAGGGAGGGAAAAAAACACCCTGGATAACCCCACGGTTCTTTATTCCGTTAGCACACTTTTAATCAGCACCTGTCAGAGGTCGAGCATTACGCAATGCTAAGAGGGACTTCCCTGATCCAGTGGTTAAGAATCCACTTTCCAATGGAGGGAATATGGTTTCTATCTCTGGCCGGAGAACTAAGATCTCACACGCTATGGGGCAGCTAAGCCCACGTGGCACAGCTAGACAGCCCAGGTGTCACAACTAGAGAAGCTACAAGGAAGAGCTTGCACAGGAAAAAAAAAGATGCTAAGAATACAACAGCAAAGACACAAGGAATTCAGTCTGCACATTTTTTTTCATCGTTTTCCTTTCTTTCTTTCTCTCTTTCTTTCTTTCAACAAAAACATACTAAGAATCAGTAGAGGTGCCAGCCCTGGTACAAGCTCTGGGACTGGGGCTACCATATTTAGCAAAAAATTTGCAAAGACAAAAATAATTTTTTTAGCATTAAGTATGCCCTCTGCAATTATTTTTATGCTAAAACGGTATTTGCTGTCTATCTGAAAATCAAACTTAAATTCAAACTGTCTTATATTTTACTGAGGGTCCTCCCTTGGGCCACCATGGTGAGGACTGAAAGATTCGATCTCAGAGAGCTCCCTGCCCAGTGAGGGGACAGTTAGCAAACCAGCATGTGGTCAGCATCATCACTGAAGATAAGGATGAGCAACAGGAAGAAAATCAAGCAGCCGCTTCGGTGACAGAAGAGGCTGGTCCTCCAGGTGTTCGGGAAACACCAGGTATCTGGATGTTGACATGGAGCCAAACAAGCCAGAGGAGGTCGATTTCAGGCAGATGGGGCAGCAAGAGCAAGAGCAAAGCCCTCAGGTGAGAACACATGTGGAGTGTCCCCAAATCCCAAGGCCAGGCTGGGCAGTATCAAGGAGGAAAAGGTGGGCTTGAGTCAACTCACGTAGAGCCTGTAGGCGATAGAAAGGTGATGGATTTTCTTCTAAGAGTAAGGGGCAGCCATTTGCAGCAACATGGGTAGAAAAGAGAGCATCATACTGAGTGAGGTAAGTCAGACAGAAGGAGAAATATTGCATGACATCCTTATATGTGGAATCTAAAAAGCAATGATACCTACGAACTTACTTACAAAACAGGAAGAGACTCACAGACTGAGAGAGCGAACTTATGGTTGACGGGGGCAAGGGATAGTTAGGGAGTTTGGGATGGACATGTACACACCGCTGTATTTACAGTGGGTACCCAACAAGGACCTGCTGTACCGCACAGGGAACTCGGCTCAGGTTATGTGGCAGCCTGAATGGGAATGGAGTTTGCAGGAGAATGGATATATGTATGTATCTATTATATATAGTATGTATGGCTGAGTTCCTTCACTGTTCGCCTAAAACCATCACAACATTGTCAATCAGCTATACCCCAACACAAAATAAAAAGTTCTTTAAAAGAAAAGAGTAAGAGGGCGTCATTAGAGAATCACTAGCAGGGAAGTAGTAAGATTTTAATGTGGTCAGAATAGCTAACATAAGAGGTGCCCTCCCGATAGGTTTTTAAGTGCACACACAGAATGGCTACCTGAAGGCTCCATGTACAGCAGGTCTCTAGCACTTGTTCATCTTTTACAGCTAAAAATTTAGGCTTGCTCTTTAGCAACTCCCCACTTCTCCCCTTCCCCAGCCCCCGGCAGCCACCTTTCTATGCTTCACTTGTACAAGTTTGTTGTTTTAAATACCTCGCGTTTGTCCTTCTGTGACTGGCTTAATTCACAGAACGCCCTACAGGTTCATCCACGTTAACACAAATGGCAGCATCTTCTTCTTTTAGTTTTAAAAGACCTACCTGACTGCTGGGTGGGGATGAAGACGGCAGGGTGGGACAGAATGAGCAAGCTTCTCAATAACACGGCTGAACGAGGCATTGGCTGGGAAATTGCAGAGTTACTGGTGAGGGTGATCAATGGGAGACGCAGAACAGAAAGGACCAGCAAGCAGAGTAACTCTAGTGGCCGCAGGAGAGGAGAGACTCATATGTGACTTCTAGAACTTAGTCCTGAGTAGCTGAGAAAAGAGGCTCTCGTTTCCCAAGATGGGGAGTACCACTCCAGTGGGTGGGGTAGGATGGGACAGTAAGGAGTCCGTCTTGGCCAGGTACCGTCCATGAAATATTCAAATAGAGATACTAACAGTTCAAAGTCACTCTTTATTACCCTTAATTTATGGAAGAAAGCAGAGGTCCAGAAAAGTTTAAAAAAACAGAACACACACTTAAATCTGTCTGGATCCAGCTTATTTCACTAGACCACATTATTTCAACCCCCATGCCCCTCCCCCACAGAGGTAAGGTCAGCACCAAGTGAGGTGATAGATTTTCAAATATAATGATTATAAACATCTGGGCTTTCCTGGTAGCTCAGCTGCTAAATAATCCACCTGCAATGCAGGAGATCTGGGTTCGATCCCTGGGTTGGGAAGATCCCCTGGAGAAAGGCATGGCAACCCACTCCAGTATTCTTGCCTGGAGAATCCCATGGACAGAGGAGCCTGGTGGGCTACAGTTCATGGGGTTGCAAAGAGTTGAATATGAGTGAGCAATTAAGCACACAGGGCATGAAATCTACAGGATCAAAGGACCAGATAAAATGTGCCCAGCTCTTAAGTAGTTGCTGTGTAGCACAGGGAGGCCAATCTGTTGTTCCATGATGATTCTAGAAGGATGGGATGGAGGAAGGGAATGGAGATTACGGAGGGAAGGGCTGTATGTTAATTATGGCTGATTTACATTGTTGCATAGCTGAAACCAATGCAACATTGTAATTTTTTTTTAATCATTTAAATAAAAAAATAAATTAAAGAAATGTACCCAGCTCCGCCTGGACGCTGGGTTCACCATATACTAGAGTCAATCACACCTTCCCAAGACAGGCTGTCCCAAAGCCGGGCTTCACACCATCACCTGTGAATCATTTACACTGCCTTCACTGAATAATTAATCTCCACATAGATAAAACAGGTCCACAGGCTCCCCAAACATCATGGGGCTGGTGCATAATTTACAGAGCAATGTTCGGCCTCTCCATGCAGGGAGAGCAAGGCTTGGACACCTGCCAAGGTTGAGAAGGGTGTCAGCTGGAATGAGGGAAAACAGCAGCTCCACTGAAGATGGTGTTTGGGATGTAGAGGCAACTACCGAGCCCCAGGTTCCCAAGGCAACAGCAAGGCAGAGAGACAGGGGAGCCAGGCCACCTCTGTGCAGCAGCTGGAGCTGGGAATGGGGAGGACAGTACTAGCATGTGTTTTGGAAGTCTGGAAAAATATCATGGATGCCACACTCTGCCTGACTGCTGAGCTCCTGAGACCCAAGCAATCTCTCCTGTCCTTCACAAATCATCACTGCCTCTGGCAAAAAAAAAGCTTACTTAGCAAACACCCAGGCATTTTGAGGGTTTCCCAGGTGGTACCAGTGGTAAAGAACCTGCCTGCCAATGTAAGAGATATAAGAGATGCACTTTCAACCCCTGGGTCAGGAAGATTCCCTGGAGGAGGGCATGGCAACCCACTCCAGTATTGGAGTGGAGAATCCCATGGACAGAGGAGTCTGGTGGGCTACAGTCCATAGCGTCGCATAGAGTCAGACATGACCGAGTGACTTACCATGCACACGTGTGCAAGCATATTGAGATGATGAGATTTAACAGTGTGGGTTTGGGGAGAAAAATAAGATGAATTTCAACTTCTGTGCCTGGAATTATTTCTTCTCTGCCCCTTATTCACTTGAAAAATTCCTGCTCCTTTTTCATAGATCATCTCAAGGACCACTTCCTCCAAGATGCCTTCCTTCACCCATTCAGGCAGATCAAGTTCCCCATCTCATAAAGAACTACACTTGTAACTGTTGGTCTCCCACAGTGGATTGCTAGATTCTTGGTGACAGGGAATCTGCTGAAATCTGTAGTCACAACACAATAGATATATAGATAGTATATAGATAAATGTTTGTAGAGAAAATGAATGAAACAAGCAAGACAAACACCATGACTCACAAGATATTTTCCCAGCCATTCCATGGAGTACTGCTACTTTAAGGATAACAGTAATATCAAAAGAACATGTGAAAATGTGTATGAAAGAAGCAAACGTTCACAGTTTACTTGACATCGTCAAGAATGTTTTGCACCGTGAGGTACACAAACCAATGCTTGCCGTTTTCTGACACATTTTCTTCGGCCCCTTGAGTCTGGCATCTGGTTGATGCTATAATAGTTAACTCTTAACTGGGTGATTGGATTCTTGAATCAACATACATACTTTCCTTGTGAGTTTCCAATCGTGTCACTAGGAAGCTGTGTGACCTTGACTTACTACATTAACTTCTCTGAGCTTCAAATTTCTTATTTGTAAAACAGTCATATTACTAGTATTGGGATGTATATGGTATCATCTCTCTGTGATGCTATGAATATTTTATAAGATAATGTATATGAAGATCTTAGCATAGGTATCTAGCACTTGGTATGCCGTGAATAAATGTTGGCTATTAGTGTGTTTTTAATTTAGTCCAAGTTGTGTGGTTTATACTGTCTGTGTACTTGCCTTCTATTTTCTCCAGCAGCACCACACATCTTCACCTTGACTCTGGGACTTGCTGTCTGAATACACAAAACCCAAGGGGCAGTCGCAGAGCATGTTTGATGGCCACAGGCTGCATCCTTGTAATTGTAACCTATTTCTTACCTCTGCGCACTTCTGAACATCAAGATTAAAGAGCTGAATGATCTTAAATGCTTTTTAGGTTAGCAGCCTTTATTACTTTGTATGCAACTCCCCACAAAGACTGGACCATATAAACCCCAGCTTATATTTGGGTTACTTGATCCTAAAGCTGTAGATACAAATTTTAAAAAGCTTTAACTAAACGCTTGACACTTTTCTAAGTATTTTACATTTTTCTTGTGAGAAATGAAGGCCCAGAAACCTATGTATGAAGATTGGGCCTGTCAATACTGTGTTTAGGAGAGCTTGCTAGTTGGGGCTAGATAAAAAAAGTTCAAATCCATGGGGAAAGAAAAACTTCCTCACTGCTAAAATGTTCAATATTTCCCAATTTTAGACATCAAGGAAGAGGCAGGTTCTGGTATAGAAAGCTAAGTCTTGTGAGGTAAGGTGCAGATGGGCAAGAAAAAGTGTGCCCGTCTTCTTCTGAGTTCACTCCCATTAGCTAAGATTTTGATGTATCTAAACATACTTGCTTCCCTGGTGGCTCGGTCGGTAAAGAATTCGCCTGCAATACAGGAGACCTGGATTCAATCCCAGGGTTGGGAAGATCCCCTGGAGGAGGGCATGGCAACCCACTCCAGTATTCTTGCCTGGAGAATCCCCATGAACAGAGGAGCCTGGTGGGCTACAGTCCATGGGGTCACAAAGAGTCAGACACGACTGAACGACTAAGCACAGCACACAAACATATTTGCAGGAAGGTGGGAAAAATTGGTGCAGGCCAAAAAAGGAAAAAAAAAAAAAAAAGGATGTGAGTGGAGGGAAGCTGAGAAACAGCCTGTGAGGAGCCCAAGGCTGCTGTTAGGCAGCAAGTATTGTATAAACCCAAGTATCATGTGGTCCACTGCTCTCTGGGGATAATTCTCTTCTGTGATTTCAGAGTCCTGCTAGCCATCCTTGCCTGACTCTGTTGTACCACAGAAAATGGAGGAATGGATTTAGGTCTACCTTGGATACATGTGAAAGTGTCTCTGAAAAAGGCTTTGTTGGTGGCAGCAATAATAAGAGGCCAAAGGGATCACTGTGTCTCTGGGATAAGAAAGAACCCTCCTTCCCATACAAGGGGGAGCTTCCCCAACTATCATTGTCCAAGGTGGATGAAGATTAAATTTTATTAAACATTCTGGTGCATTTCTTTACCTGCCCAAAAGTGAGCAAAGCCCATAGGAGAATGAAAATGGAGGTTTCTTTAAGTCCAACCCAGAGGCTTCTCTAGGCCAGGCAATTGGGGTCCCAGGGGAAGAAAGAAAACTAAATTAAATTCTTTCATCTGGAAAATAAATACCAAGTGGCAAGTGATCATATGCACTGCTTGAGTGAGTAAGGGAGGTTTAATTCTCTAATCATTGCCTCTAGTTTTTCCATGGAGATAAATAGCAAGTTGGTGGGGAGAGATAATCAAAGCCGTAAGACTGTGTCTCCTTGGCTTCTCTTACCTAATTAAACAATAAAAATACTTCCCCATAAGTACTCAGTTTCTATTTTTAAAAAATTAAGACAATGTTTTAATATTATGCTTGATGCAAAATAAAACTACAGATTTACCTAGCAAACTCCAATGACATTGAGCTCAGCGTTGGGATATCAGTATGATGGTATTTCAGTATAATAAGCTCCCCTCAAAGCACCATTTCTGACCCCCCTGGACCCCCACAATGCACTGCCACACACTTCTTTGACATTTTAGATCTAAAATGGTGGTTTTTCATCATTTCAGCCTTCATTTACAAAATTCACCAGGGGTTGCACTAATATTCACCTGTGCTCTTTTGAAATACCATGTCTACAAAGCAAACCATATTTATTAAATAATAATTAGTTTCCCTGTTTAGTGTTTGAATTTTCCAATAAGAGTTCCTTTTATGAGATCGACTTTAAATTGGTTGATAGGATCCTAGCCAAAACGTACCCATTCATTCAGCAATCGTGTATAGAGTGAGTGCTACTATGTGCCAGGTATTATTTGGGATACTTGGAATAACACAGGGTGACCAAAATGTTTTTTAAAAAAATTCTAGGTCCTTGAGTAGCATAAATTCTAGTGGGAAAGTAAAGTCAAAACAAATTAACAAAAAAGTAATGAGTAAATTATATTGCACACTATAAGGTCATAAGTGGCTATCAGAAAAAGGAAAGCAAAACTTCCCTGGGGGTCCAGTGGTTAAGATTTTGCCTTGCAACGTTGGGGGCATGGGTTCAATCCCTGGTTGGGGAACTAAAACCCCACATGTCGTGGGGCTACTAAGCCCGGTGCTGCAATGAAAGATGCTGTGTGTTGCAGCAAAGATCCCACACAATGCAACTGAGATCTGAAGCAGCCAATTAAATTAAACACCCAAAACAGGAAACCAAAGTAAGAGAGATATCCATGGAGATAATACAGGAGTGAACGTGGGTGGGCATAGTTAGGCCATCATTTAAAATAGAGTGGCCAGCATGGAATTCAAAGAGAAAGTGTCCATTAAAGGATGTGAGAGTGAGCCATGTATATATCGATATATCACAGGGTGAGCATTGTAAACAAAGCCAAGGGCATCTAAACATGCTTAGCATCCAGGGCATAGCCAGGCCAGGTACATATGGCTGGACAGAATCCAAGGAGAGAGTTGTAGACAATGCAGAGGTTGGCAGAGGAAGACTTCATGGAGAGCTGCCATGGATATTAGAAAAGACAATGCCTTCACTCCAGGAACTGGAGAACCTTGGGGGATTTTCAACCAAGGAATAAGAAACGTATCATTTTTCCTAGCCTGTGCACTTCTGTTTAATCTAGCTATAAGATATCCAGCAGGCTTCTTGGAGTTTTGAAAATACCTGAAGCAGGTTCCAGAATCACCTCTGGGCTTCAGGAAAAGTCTAGGAACCCAGGTTTGATGCCAACATTTGTGTTACAGAGGAGAAAATGGAACACCAGAGTGGGCAATGGACTAGCCAATGGCCAGCCCCTGAGCTAAGGCTTAAAATCACAAACTTGGGAATAAATTCTAGTGATGAAGTTAGCTCATTGTATAAGATTTGGCACACCTAATTCAGTCAAGTACCTTCCAGCTGATGGGAAAGATGAAAGTGAAAATGTTAGTCACTCAGTTGTGTCCAACTCTGACTCCCCATGGGCTGTAGCCCACCAGGTTCCTCTGTCCATGGAATTCGCCAGGCAAGAATACTGGAGTAGGTTTCCATTCCTTTCTCCAGGGGATCTTCTTAACCCAGGGATCAAACTCAAGTCTCCTGCATTGCAGGCAGACTCTACCACTAGAGCCACCTGGGAGGCCTGATGAGAAAGATAGTTCTTCAAAAATAGGGACCTGTCAATGCTCAGACCAAGGCTACCTCTTCCAAGAAGCTTTCTCTGCTCCCATCCCCAAGTGGAAAGTGAGTGCTGCCCGTTACAGACATTCATAGCCACTCATGCATAATCGTGACAACTTTCCTGTTATGGGACCTTGACTGTGGGCCATATTTAGCCTCCATAATTTCTAAACTTCTCAGCAACACCTGAGGCAGGTACAATTATCTTTATTTCATAAATGAATGCATGAGGCATCAAGGATGTTCAGGAATTTGCCCAGAATCCCACAGTTAGCAGATGGCAAAACTTTACCTCACACAGCCTTGGAAACCCATCCTGTCGCAGACTTGGGTTCAAGTGCATTTTCAGTTGAGAATAAATGTCCAGAGAGGCCAGAGGCTCATCTCTTTCAGTCCTACGGGACTCCTAGCACCTAGACCAGAACTGGGGATCCTCAGTGGATATTTGCTGAAAAAATAATGTCCTCTGTGAGGCTCAAATTCCTAATGCCTGAGACTCTGGTTCCATATAAAGACTGAACTAGATAATAAAGGACAAAGAATTTTATAAGACACAAAGACCTATATAGCAGTTATTCCAAACCTGAGATGCTATGATTTAAACTTTAGTTGCTGCTATGTCTGTATTTCTCTTAATGGCCTTTCAGTAAGCTACTCTGTCTTATGGAACACTGTGTCACCAGGTGGACTGATGGATAAATGATCAGAAAGAGGACTTTGTTTGGGGGATGATACAAAAGGCAAATAAGAATTAAATCAAAGTAACTATGCAGCCATCAAACAGCACCTGTGTGCAGTATCCTATAGGTCCTGGCCCTTTAAAAGCCAACGGTGAAGGTTGTCACTCGCAGGAGTCTAAACTCCTCTGCCAAGTTCAGGACTTTCAACTTGCAGGTCATCCTCCTTCAGAGCCCATCTCTGCTGGCATAAACAACTACAAAAATCAACAGATGCTGCAGCTAGATGGGGAGAGACTGCCAAACAGAGGACAACACTCCCTCAGGAAGAGAAGAGATAAAGGGGAATTGATGGAAGGTGTCAGCTGAGTCCTTTCATGGGAGCCTGGGGGCTGGTGGAGATCAGAGCCCTCGGGAAGGCACGTTGCCATTCTAGCAGTGCAGGGTGCCCTGGATGCTTCTTTCGACAGCTAAGGCTGCCAGAACTGCTTAGGAGGCCTGAACTGGTTTCCTGTTATCCTCCAGGGACTTGGCCTGGTTTCCTCTCCAAAATTGTACTGGTAGCCTCCACATTCTCTCTGAGTTATTGCCCTGAAAACGTGCTTGTAGAGAGGAACCCTGGCTCCTCAGCTCCAACGCACCCACCCACCCCTTATTGCTGTCACAAAAGATAGGCGTTCCCTAAGCGCCTCTTGGGAGACACGCAGATGTTCACCTCGGTCATGGCTCCGCTCCGGGCTGATTCACAGCTTAGGCGGCCAGGCCATCCCCGCAGGCTCTGTCTGCAGAGCTGCCTGGTGGCCTGGTGGTTTCTGGCTCTCTTCTCTCATCCCTGCCATGTCCTCTGAGACCTGATCCCTGACCATTCTTGCAGCCTTCCCTCTCACCAAATCCCCTGTCCCCTCAGACCCCATCCTTTCTGAATTTCAGGCATCCCCCAAACCCCTCTCTTTTAATGGGTACCCAGGATTTGCTTTGACCAGATATGGTAAAGCACACCGACGTAGGAATGACTGTCATGGGGGAGGAATTTTACTCACCAACCTCGAGCACCCACACATGTCCACAGTGGGGAGCGCCATGACCAGTGAGGAAGCAGAGGGGAGGGGAGACTGCTGGCAAATGCCTCTATTAGAGTTTCCATGGAAAGGAACTAGTAAGGCTGAGTGGGCAGGCTTAGGATTGGTTGAAAGTGTTAGTTGCTCAGTTGTGTCTGACTCTTTGTGACCCCATGGACTATAGCCCGCCAGACTTCTCTGTCCATGGAATTCTCCAGGCAAGAATACTTGAGCGGGTTGCCATTCCCTTCTCCAGGGAATCTTCCTGCCCTAGGGATCGAACCTGAGTCTCCTGTATTGCAGGCAGATTCTTTACCATCTGATTCTTTACCATCTGGGCAGGCTGAGGATTGATTAGTTTGAATAATTCCAGCTGGGAGGTTCTAGGGCCTGGGAGCTGACCCTGGGAATCAGGTACCTGACCTGGGCTGATGAGGGCAGGGAGAGTGGCCTGGGGTGTCAGAGCCCCCTGAAGGCGGTGGTTGGGCACCTGGGCTGTGGATTGGCTGGTTTGCATAGGAAAATCACAGGCCAGTTATCTCAGGAATTAGCTACCTCTGGGAGGAGCAGTCTAGCCAGGGTCAGCCGAGCCCTGGGATGTCACAACATCAAAAATAACAGAATAAATATAGACAATCACATTTGTCAATTACTTCTCAATAAAGTTGGGAAAGCTACAGAATGAAAAGACATGATTGATACACTGCCACACTCTCTCAGGCATCCAAGGAGGGCTGGTTTCAGACCTGTGGGCACCCTGAGGGAGGAGGCTAATCGTTTGGCAAGCCGGTGTCCTGGGGAGTCCATCTCTCCAATTCCCAACTCACCTCAATCAGCAGTCAAGGGAAACTCACAGCTGAACCAGCTTGCTAATCCAAGTGCTCCCTCTGCTTTGCAAGTGGGAGCTGGGAGATATAAAGATAAATCGCTGTCCCAAGGACAGCCCCATCATGGTTTAGTCCACATCTCTAGAGGGCCATGAGCCAGATGCAGTGCAAGGCTTGGGGGGACAAACACGGTGAAATGGACATAACCATTCTGTGTTAGTTTCCTGGGGCTTCCATTAAAACTGGGGAACTTGAAACAACAGAAATTTATTCTCTCTGTTCTGGAGGGTAGACACCTGAAAACAAAGTGTTGGCAGAGCCATGCTTTCGTTCAAGACTCTGGGGCAGAAAGCTTGGTGTTCCTGGCAAGCCTTGGTGTTCCTGGCTTACGGCTACATCGCTCCCATCTCTGCCCCCATCTTCACAGGGTTATCTTCCCTCTGTCTTCACATTGTATTCTCCTGTCTGAATGCCTGTATCCAAATTTCCCTCTTCTTATAAGGACACAATTCACTGGGTTATGTACAGCCCACCCTACTCCAATAAGTCCTCATCTTAACTCAATTAAGTCTCCAAAGATCCTATTTCCAAATAAGGTCACATTCACAAGTATTAGGGATGGTTGTTATTTAGTCACTAAGTCATGCCCAACTATTTGCAACCCCATGGACTGCAGCATGCCAGGCTCCTCTGTCCTCCACGATCTCCTGGAGTGTGCTCAAATTCATATCCATTGAGTTGGTGATGCTATCTAGCCATCTCATCCCCTGCCACTCGCTTTTCCTTTTCCTTCAATCTTTCCCAGCTTCAGGGTCTTTTCCAATGAGTCAGCTCTTCACAGCAGGTGGCCAAAGTATTGGAGCTTCAGCTTTAGCATCAGTCCTTCCAATGACTATTCAGGGTTGATTTCCTTTAGGATTGACTGGCTTGATCTCCCTGTAGTCCAAGGGATTCTCAAGAGTCTTCTTGGGAATTGGGGCGGGGGGGAGGGGGGAGTTGCATAATTTAACTCACAACACTCCCGGAAATATATTCTCCAACTATTTTGTGCACAGTAGTACATACCCCATCCTCCTAATTTATCCTTCCCTAGCCCGCTTTTCTCTTTGGTAGCCATAACTTTGTTTTCTATGTCTTTGAGTGTTTCTGTCTTGTATACAGATTCCTTTGTGCTATTTTTTAGATTTCACACTTAAGTGGTATCATATGATATTTGTCATTCTCTGGCTGACTTACTTCACATAATATGATCATCTCTAGGTCCATCCATGTTGCTGCAAATAGCACTATTTCATTCCTTTTTTTTTTAATGGCTTAGGTATCATATCATTTAATCCTCAAAATCATATATAGCAGGGATTTGGCTATGTAAAAACAGAGGAAACTGAGTCACAAAGGAGTTCTCAGTTGACTCCCTGAAACTCATCCATTAGCAGGGAGAGGGTCAGTGTCCCTCCTGGTGAGTCTCTACAAGCTGCTGACTGCTTCCACCAAAAGCACACAGCAAAATCAACACCAGTAACTCCAGAGTCAGTCCATAAAAGGACCTGCAGCTTCCACCTTGTTCACTGGCACCGCGCAACTTAGGAACCCGCTGCCACCTAACGAAGCCCACCAAACTTAGTGGTGCAACAACAGCCATCATACATGCTTCTGAACTGGGGGTCTGAATTCCGGACAAGCAGAGGTTAGTAAATGCCTGAGCTGGGGGTTCAAATCGGGTATATGACTCCAGAGCCTTCTCTCTTAACCACTACAGGAAGATAAAGATAGTTTGCAAAGAAACTCAAGTGCCTAGATAGGCTGATCTGCCTTAAACCCTTCCCAGCCCACCACCCCCCTCCATCTTCTTTCCCACTCCCGAAGAACAATGTGAGCTTGAATGCCAAACTCTAGATCATTTTTATTATATTCAAAGCATCCACCTATGATCACATAATACGTTCTTTTCAGTGAAAAGAAAAAATGCAGTAAAGAAGTAAATTGTTTCCTGACCAGACTGCTCAAGGCCATAAACCCAGGTGCACCATTAACTCAGAGTAAACTACCACACAATTGCATTCATCTCACACGCTAGTAAAGTAATGCTCAAAATTTTTCCAAGCCAGGCTTCAGCAATACGTGAACCATGACCTTTCAGATGTTCAAGCTGGTTTTAGAAAAGGGAGAGGAACCAAAGATCAAATTGCCAACATCCAATGGATCATGGAAAAAGCAAGAGAGTTCCAGAAGAATATCTATTTCTGTTTTATTGACTATGCCAAAACCTTTGACTGTGTGGATCACAATAAACTGGAAAATTCTGAAAGAGATGGGAATATCAGACCACCTGACCTGCCTCTTGAGAAACCTGTATGCAGGTCAGGAAGCAACAGTTTGAACTGGACATGGAACAACAGACTGGTTCCAAACAGGAAAAGGAGTGCGTCAAGGCTGTATACTGTCACCCTGCTTATTTAACTTATATTCAGAGTACATCATGAGAAATGCTGGGCTGGAAGAAACACAAGCTGGAATCAAGATTGCCAGGAGGCATATCAACAACCTCAGATATGCAGATGACACCACCCTTATGGCAGAAAGTGAAGAGGAACTAAAGAGCCTCTTGATGAAAGTGAAAGAGGAGAGTGAAAAAGTTGGCTTAAAGCTCAACATTCAGAAAACGAAGATCACGGCATCTGGTCCCATCACTTCATGGCAAATAGATGGGGAGACAGTGGAAACAGTGTCAGACTTTATTTTTCTGGGCTCCAAAATCACTGCAGATGGTGACTGCAGCCATGAAATTAAAAGATGCTTACTCCTTGGAAGGAAAGTTATGACCAACCTAGATAGCATATTAAAAAGCAGAGACATTCCTTTGCCAACAGAGGTCTGCCTAGTCAAGGCTATGGTTTTTCCAGTAGTCACGTATGGATGCGAGAGTTGGACTGTGAAGAAAGCTGAGCACTGAAGAATTGATGCTTTTGAACTGTGGTGTTGGAGAAGACTCTTGAGAGTTCCTTGGACTGCAAGGAGATCCAACCAGTCCATTCTAAAGATCAGTCTTGTGTGTTCTTTGGAAGGAATGATGCTAAAGCTGAAACTCCAGTACTTTGGCCACCTCATGTGAAGAGTTGACTCACTGGAAAGACTCTGATGCTGGGAGGGATTGGGGGCAGGAGGAGAAAGGGACAACAGAGGATGAGATGGCTGGGTGGCATCACCAACTCGATGGACATGAGTTTGAGTGAACTCCGGGAGATGGTGATGGACAGGGAGGCCTGGCATGCTGCAATTCATGGGGTCGCAGAGTCGGACATGACTGAGTGACTAAACTGAACTGAACTGAGGACCTGAACAGGAGCAAGGATTCCAGGCATGAAGCTACCCAAAGAAATGAGCTGCTTTCAGATTAGAGGGAAAGGGGCAGCCCTGTGCCCCTGGCCAGGTATGGAGCAAATAAACTAGAAACTTTGTGACGTCAGCCTTTTTAAGGTGGTGTTTCTCAGCGCTGTAAGCACAGCAGAACTATCTGGGGAGACTCTAAGAAAAATCTTGACACACTAGATAGTCTCACAGAAGAGTAGCTTTAGCAAAATTGCCGGGGTCGAGGCCCAGGCAGTGTGCTCTTGAAACACTCCCGGGTGGTTCTCGGACCTGAGGGTTGAAGGAGGAATGGCGCCACCCTGAGGTGATGCTGAGCAAAGTGGCTCCTCCTGTACCCATTTGGGACCCTCATTCAAGGGCAGTCGTTTGGCCCAACTGTATTTATCTGACATCCCTTGATAGGAGAAGCGCTACTATCTGCTGGAGATGCGGAGATGACGAGATCATCTTGTCTGCAAGGATTTTCCCATGAAGTGAGCCAATGGTGAGCTTACCTAAGTGTCAGAACAGAGCTGGGCATGGAACACAGTGGAGGAGCAGAAGGGAACTCGGTCTCGGGGTCCGCAAGGACTTTGAACGGGACTCAACACCCAAACTGAATGTTACAAGAGGAGTGAGAGTAAGCCAGGTGTGTAAAAGGTTGGGGAAAGCACTCACGGCTTCTGCAAAAGAAGACAGGTAGGAAGAAGAGAATGGAGCAGAGTGGGACTTGAAGAAATTCAGATCAGAAGAAGTGGACTAGAGACCGTTCAAGAAAGCTAGTCGACCCCATGGGAGCTGGTAGGAGCCAGGCAAAAAGTGCCAAAATTTTGCTGGAGGGCACGAAGCACCTTTGAAAAGGTGTCTGAGATCAAAGAATGAAAAGAGAGAGAAAAAGGTGGATACAGATAAATGCAATATTTATCTTGGTAACGTGTGCATGTTTATTGTACTAATAACTAGCATTTACCACACACCATGTGTCACGGTCAGCTCTAAGCCTTCACCTTCATTCATTCGATATTCAGCAAATATTTTTGGCTATCTCCTGCTATGGGTCATGGAGAAGGAAATGGCAACCCACTCCAGGATTCTGGCCTGGAAAATCCCAGAGAGGAGCCTGGAGGCTACCATTCATGGAGTCACAAGGAGTCGGACAAGACTGAGCAACTGAGTATAGCATGCTATAGGCCAAGGACCATTGGGGGTGTAGAGAATACAACAGTGAGCAGTCAAAAGTCTCTCCTCTTTTTGGCCACGCCGCATAGCATGCAGGATCTTAGTTCCCAGACCAGAGATTGAACCCATGCCCCTCCAGTGGAAGCATGAGGTCTTAACCACTGAACTGCCTCTTACTCAGCCATAAGTTTCTAAGCATTACTGGGAAAGTAATTTGTAGATATAATTAGAGTCTGTGATCAGTTGCTTTTAAGTAAGAGAGATTGTCCTAAATAGTCTGAGTCGGCCTGATTCAAATAATTGAAAGGCCCTAGGAGCAAAGCTGAAGCTTTTGTAAGGAAGAAGTTCTCCCTGGGAACTGCAGCATCAGCTTTTCCTGAGAGCCCCAGCCAGCTCTCCCTGAGGCTTGTGGGTTTCAGACTTGCCTGGCCGCCCCCACAATTGCATAAACCCATTCCTTGGATTGGGCTTCCTAGGTGGCTCAGTGGTAAAGGGTCTGCCTGCCAATGCAAGAATCTTCAGGAGACACGGGTTTCATCCTTGGGTTGAGAAGATCCCCTGGAAGAGGAAATGGCAACCCACTCCAGTGTTCTTGCCTGGAAAATCCCATGGGCAGAGGAACCTGGCGGGCTACAGTCCATGGAGTTGCAAAGAATTAGACACAGCTTAGCTACTGAGCACACCAGCATGCACGCGTTCCTTGAAATACATCTTTAATACATGTCCCCTTCTGCTTCTGTCTCTCTGGTTGAGCCCTGACCAACACAGAGGAAGTGGTCATTTTATGTTAGGGAGTCCAGACCTCACTGACAAGATAATCTCTGAGGGTTTCCCTGGTGGCCCAATGGTTAAGACTCCATGTTTCCACTGCAGGAAGGCACAGATTCAAGCCCCAGTCAGGGAACTAAGATCCCACATGCTACAGCCATTAAAAATAAAAAGAAGAAGAAGAAGATAATATCTAAGGAAAAAACCTAAGACGGTGAGTGAGTAAGTGAGCAAATATAATGGGACAATCCAGGTTAGAGGAAGGAGTATTCCAGACAAAGCAAGAGCAAGTTCAAGGGTATTATTCCACTTGCTCCTCATAATGACATTATGGAGTAGGACTTAAGGTGATTATCAAGAACTGGGGAGAGTCTTGAGACCTTTCCCTGCTGCCAGCTAACAAGGCAACATGCCACATGTTGATGCTGTCAGAAGCTATGAGACATTTGGCTCAGAAGCAAAGAACATTATCACTCACCACACTTTGGGTGATGTGAGCTTTAGGGGTGTCAGTTACCACTGTTCCCCCCCAAGTCCCACAGGAATGAGGCAGGTGGACCCACATGGATGCTGTGTACACTGGGGCCGTTTGTAACCTGTACAAACCTGAGCTTAGGAGGCCTCAATCTTATAATGAGACCACTGTCAAAGCTGCTCAAACTTTATTTCATTCAGGCGCTCAGTCATGTCTCACTCTTTGCAACCCCATGGACTGCAGCAGGCCAGGCTTCTCTGTCCATCACAAACTCCCGGAGTTTCCCCAGACTCGTGTCCATTGAGTTGGTGATGCCATCCAACCATCTCATCCTCTGTCATCCCCTTCTCCTCCCACCTTCAATCTTTCCCAGCATCAGGGTCTTTCCCAGTAAGTCAGTTCTTCACATGAGGTGACCAAAGTATTGGAGTTTCAGCTTCAGCGTCAGTACTTCCAATGAATATTCAGGACTGATCTCCTTTAGGATGAACTGGTTGGATCTCCTTGCAGTCCAAGGGATGCTCAAGAGTCTTTTCCACCACCACAGTTCAAAAGCATCAATTCTTTGGCTCTCAACTTTCTTTAGAGTCCAACTCTCACATCCATACACGACTACTGGAAAAACCATAGCTTTGACTAGTTGGATTTTGTTGGTAAAGTAATGTCTCTGCTTTTTAGTATGCTTTCTAGGTTGGTCATAGCTTTCCTTCCAAGGAGCAAGCATCTTTTAATTTCATGGCTACAATCACCATCTGCAGTGATTTTAGAGCCCTGCCCCCAAAATAAAATCTCTCACTGTTTCCATTGTTTCCCTATCTATTTGCCAAGAAGTGATGGGACCAGATACCATGATGTTAGTTTTTTAAATGCTGAGTTTTAAGCCAACTTTTTCACTCTCCTCTTTCACTTTCATTGAGAGGCTCTTTAGTTCCTCTTCACTTTCTGCCATAAGGGTGGTGTCATCTCCGTGTCTGAAGTTATTGATATTTCTCCTGGCAATCTTGATTCCAGCTTTTGCTTCATCCAACCTGGCATTTCACATGATGTACTCTGCATAAAAGTTAATAAGCAGGGTGACAATATATAGCCTTGACATACTCCTTTCCCAATTTGGAACCAGTCTGTTGTTCCATGTCCAGTTCTAACTGTTGCTTCTTGACCTGCATACAGATTTTTCAGAAGGCGGGTAAGATAGTCTGGTATTCCCATCTGTTTAAGAATTTTCCACAGTTTGTTGTGATCTACACAGTCAAAGGTTTTAATGTAGTCAATAGCGCAGAAGTAGATGTTTTTCTGGATCTCTCTTGCTTTATCGATGATCCAACAGATGTTGGCAATTTGATCTCTGGTTCCTTTGACTTTTCTAATTCCAGCTTGAATATTTGGAATTTCACGGTTCATGTACTGCTGAAGCCTGGCTTGGAGACTACTACCTTGCTAGTATATGAGATGAGTGCAATTTTGCAGTAGTTTTAACACTTTTGTCTTTGCCCTTTTTTGGGATTGGAATGAAAACTGACCTTTTCCAGTCCTGTGGCCACTGCTAAGTTTTCCAAATTTGCTGGCATATTGAGTGCAGCACTTTCATAGCATCATCTTTTAGGATTTGAAATAGCTCAACTGAAATTACATACATCAGTAGCTTTGTTCATGGTGATGCTTCCTAAGGCCCACTTGACATGCATTCCAGGATGTCTGGCTCTAGATGAGTGATCACACCATTGTGATTATCTGGGTCATGAAGATCTTTTTTTGTACAGTTCTTCTGTGTATTTTGCCGCCTCTTCTTAATATCTTCTGCTTCTGTTAGGTATATACCACTTCTGTCTTTTATTGTGCCCATCTTTGTATGAAATGTTCCCTTTGTATCTCTAGTTTTCTTGAAGAGATCTCCAACCTTTCCCATTCTGTTGTTTTCCTCTATTTCTTTGCATTGATCACTTAGGAAGGCTTTATTATCTCTCTTTGCTATTCCTTGGAACTCTGCATTCAAATGGGTGTATCTTTCCTTTTCTCCTTTGCTTTTAGCTTCTCTTCTTTTCTCAGTTATTTATAAGGCCTCCTCAGGCAACCATTTTGCCTTTTTGCATTTCTCTTTTGGGGGATGATCTTGATCACTGCCTCCTGTACAATGTCACAAACCTCTGTCCATAATTCTTCAGGCACTCTCTCTATCAGACCTAATCCCTTGAATCTACATGTCACTTTCGCTGTATAATTGTAAGGGATTTGATTTAGGTAATATCTGAATGGTCTAGTGGTTGTCCCTACTTTCTTCAATTTAAGTCTGAATTTGGCAATAAGGAGTTCATGATCTGAGCCATAGTCAGCTCCCAGTCTTGTTTCTGCTGATTGTATAGAGCTTCTCCATCTTTGGCTACAAAGAATATAATCATCTGATTTTGGTATTGACCATCTGGGGATGTCCATGTATATAGTCTTCTCTCGTGTTGTTGGAAGAGGGTGTTTGCTATGACCAGTGCATTCTCTTGGCAAAACTGTATTAGCCTTTGTCCTCCTTCATTTTGTACTCTAAGGCCAAATTTGCTTGTTACTTTAGGTATCTCTGTATGCAGGTCAGGAAGCAACAGTTAGAACTGGACATGGAACAACAGACTGGTTCCAAATAGAAAAAGGCATACGTCAAGGCTGTATACTGTCACCCTGCTTATTTAATTTATATGCAGAGTACATCATGAGAAACACTGGGCTGGAAGAAGCACAAGCTGGAATCAGGCATATCAATAACCTCAGATATGCAGATGACACCACCTTTATGGCAGAAAGTGAAGAGGAACTAAAGAGCCTCTTGACGAAAGTGAAAGAGGAGAGTGAAAAAGTTGGCTTAAAGCTCAACATTCAGAAAACGAAGATCATGGCATCCGGTCCCATCACTTCATAGCAAATATTTGAGAAACAGTGGAAACAATGTCAGACTTTATTTTGGGGGGCTCCAAAATCACTGCAGATGGTGACTGCAGCCATGAAATTAAAAGATGCTTGCTCCTTGGAAGGAAAATTATGACCAACCTAGATAGCATATTAAAAAGCAGAGACATTACTTTGCCAACAAAGGTCCATCTAGTCAAGGCTATGATTTTTCCAGTGGTCATGTATGGATGTGAGAGTTGGACTATAAAGAAAGCTGAGCACCAAAGAATTACTGCTTTTGAACTGTGGTGTTGGAGGAGACTCTTGAGAGTTCCTTGGACTGCAAGGAGATCCAACCAGTCCATTCGAAAGAAGATCAGTCCTGGAATGATTCTAAAGCTGAAACTCCAGTACTTTGGCCACTTCACATGAAGAATTGACTCATTGGAAAAGACTCTGATGCTGGGAGGGATTGGGGGCAGGAGGAGAAGGGGACAACAGAGGATGAGATGGCTGGATGGCATCACCAACTCGATGGACATGAGTTTGAGTGAACTCTGGGAGTTGGTGATAGACAGGGAGGCCTGGCATGCTGCGGTTCATGGGATTTCAAAGAGTTGGACACAACTGAGTGACTGAACTGAACTGAACTAGGTATCTCTTGACTTCCTACTTTTGTATTTCAGTCCCCTATGATGAAAAGGACATCTTTTTTGGGTATTAGTTCTAGAAGGTTTTCTAGGTCTTCATAGAACCATTCAATTTCAGCTTCTTCAGCATTACTGGTTGGTGCATAGACTTGGATTACTCTGATTTGAATGGTTTGCCTTGGAAATGAACAGAGATCATTAGTTCACTTTACATCAGAGAGAGACATTATCTCTCTGAAAGTGAAAAACTGTGAAAGTGTTAGTCACTCAGTCACATCCGACTGTTTGTGACCACATGGACTGTAGCCCCCCAGGCTCCTCTCTCCATGGAATTCTCCAGGCAAGAATACTGAAGTGGATAGCCATTCCATTCTCCAGGGGATCTTCCCACCTTTGGGATAGAATCTGAGTCTCCTGCTTTGCAGGCAGATTCTTTACCATCTTGCCACCAGGGAACACCATATCTCTTAATATGGTCAGGAAAACAACTCTACTCCCTCCAGCATGGGAGATGCTATGGCTTCTGAGTGTATCTCCAGAGGAGAAGACTTGGTCAAATCAAAAGCTGGAACAGAAGGTACAAAAGCATGGGAGGTGTAGTGTATGGAGAATTAGCTCTCATCTTGCAGATCAGGAAATTGGGGCACAGATAGGTTGAATAACTTGCCCAAAATCACACAGGTAGTAAATGAAAAAGCAGGGATGTGTGACCATCTGTCTTCTCCCAGTGGAATGAGGTAACATAAACAAGAGACTTTTTTTAAATGGCTAGATGCTCAGAACTTAGAAAATTGGCACTTAAATTAAGACCTGAAAAATAAATGTGACATGAATAGACACATATTTTAGGTACTCAGATATAACAGAAAACAGAGCAAGAGGGCTCTTGCCTATATAAAGCTTAGAGTTCAGATAGAAAATCAGGCATTAGACATATATTTAAATAAATTACTGTATAATTACAACTGCGATAAATGCTTCAATGGAGAGCAGCTAAGAACATGTACAGACTGAATATTCGTTTCCCTTAAAATTCAAATATTAAAACCTAACTCCAAGGTAATGGGTATTAGGAGGTCAGGCCTTTGGAGGAGGTGATTGAGTGGTAAGAATGGAGCCCTCATGAATAGAGTTAGTGCCCTTATGAAACAGACCTCAGAGAGCTCCTTATCCTTTTTGCCATGTGAGGCTTCTGTAAGAAGATATCATCTATGAGAAAGTGGTCCCTCACCAGACACTGAATTTGATGGTGCCTTGACCTTGGACTTCCCAGCCTCCAGAATTGTGAGCAGTAAATTTGTGTTGTTTATCGGCCATCCAGTCTCTGGTACTTTGTTAAAGCAGCCCAAACAGACTAAGATCAAGCATGTGTTTATATGTTTGTGTTTGCACTTGCATGCAATGCGTCTGTATACACATATTCCTCGGGCCCCTCACTTACAGACAAGAGATGTAACCAGCTATATAATTTGACCAAGGAAATAAGAAAGCAAAATGGAGAAAATGCAGGATGCTGAATGCTCTCAAATGTATTTTCTTACTATTTTCCCCCATATTCGGTGACATAAACACACAAATTGAACATCATCACTATTCCACATATGGGACAGTTGAGGCTTAGGGAAAACCATCCTGATTCTTTGCAATCATCACACTTTGACACTTGGATCTCCTGTGAATGATGAGATTTTAGGTACAAGAGGAAAAAGCTTCTGGGTAATCTAACTGGAAAATGTACACCTTCACTATGCCTAAGGTTTCTTAGAGAAAGAAAAGTTCTCTTATTTTCACTGAAGAATGAGGTTTAAACTACAAGTGGCATTTTTATAAAAACTTCCTTAAACTTATTCATAAGAGTACACAAATGACAGGGTTTTTTCCAAGGTGAGAGCAATAAAGTGTTTGAAGAGGAAAAGCTGACTTTAGCATAAAAAAGGTGAATCTGGTCCACTCACAGTTATACCTAATATGAAAGATATTTACATGATGTGAAAATTAACAAGCTCTGTGATCTCATGAAGCCAATTTACTTCCAAACCTAAAGTTGAATTAGATAATCTCTACACTTCCGCCCACTGTATAATCATAAGGGATTTGATGTAGGTCATACCTCAATGGTCTAGCGGTTTTCCCTACTTTCTTCAATTTAAGTCTGAATTTGGCAATAAGGAGTTCATGATCTGAGCCACAGTCAGCTCCTGTGCTTCTCCATCTTTGGCTGCAAAGAATATAATCAATCTGATTTCGGTGCTGACCGTCTGGTGATGTCCATGTGTAGAGTCTTCTCTTGTGTTGTTGGAAGAGGGTGTTTGCTATGACCAGTGCATTTTCTTGGCAAAACTCTATTAGTCTTTGCCCTGCTTCATTCCATATCCCATGGCCAAATTTGCCAGTTACTCCAGGTGTTTCTTGACTTCCTCCTTTTGCATTCCAGTCCCCTATAATGAAAAGCATATCTTTTGGGGGTGTTAGATCTAAAATGTCTTCATAGAACTGTTCAACTTCACATTACTGGTTGGGGCATAGACTTGGATTACTGTGATATTGAATGGTTTGCCTTGGAAACGAACAGAGATCATTCTGCCATTTTTGAGATTGCATCCAAGTACTGCATTTTGGACTCTTTTGTTGACCATGATGGCTACTCTATTTCTTCTAAGGGATTCCTGCCCGCAGTAGTAGATACAATGGTCATCTGAGTTAAATTCACCCATTCCAGTCCATTTTAGTTCGCTGACTCCTAGAATGTCAACATTCACCCTTGCCATCTCTTGTTTGACCACTTCCAATTTGCCTTGATTCATGGACCTGACATTCCAGGTTCCTATGCAATATTGCTCTTTGCTGCATCGTACCTTGCTTCGATCACCAGTCACATCCAAAACTGGATATTGTTTTTGCTTTGGCTCCATCAAATCCCTTATGATTATACAGTGGAAGTGAGAAATAGATTTAAGGGACTAGATCTGATAGATAGAATGCCTGATGAACTATGGATGGAGGTTCCTGACATTGTACAGGAGACAGGGATCAAGACCATCCCTATGGAAAAGAAATGCAAAAAAGCAATATGACTGTCTGAGGAGGCCTTACAAATAGCTGTGAAAAGAAGAGAGGTGAAAAGCAAAGGAGAAAAGGAAAGATATAAGCATCTGAATGCAGAGTTCCAAAGAATAGCAAGGAGAGATAAGAAAGCCTTCCTCGGCAATCAATGTAAAGAAATAGAGGAAAACAACAGAATGGGAAAGACTAGAGGTCTCTTCAAGAAAATTAGAGATTCCAAGGGAACATTTCATGCAAAGATAGGCTCGATAAAGGACAGAAACCGTATGGACCTAACAGAAGCAGAAGATATTAAGAAGAGGTGGCAAGAATACACGGAAGAACTGTACAAAAAAGATCTTCACAACCCAGATAATCATCATGATGTGATCACTCACCTAGAGCCAGACATCCTGGAATGTGAAGTTAAGTGGGCCTTAGAAAGCATCACTATGAACAAAGCTAGTGGAGGTGACGGAATTCCAGTTGAGCTGTTTCAAATCCTGAAAGATGATGTTGTGAAAGTGCTGCACTCAATATGCCAGCAAATTTGGAAAACTCAGCAGTGGCCACAGGACTGGAAAAGGTCAGTTTGCATTCCAATCCCAAAGAAAAGCAATGCCAAAGAATGCTCAAACTACCACACAATTGCACTCATCTCACACGCTAGTAAACTAATGCTCAAAATTCTCCAAGCCACGCTTCAGCAATACATGAACTGTGAACTTTCAGATGTTCAAGCTGGTTTTAGAAAAGGCAGAGGAACCAGAGATCAGATTGCCAACATCCGCTGGATCATGGAAAAAGCAAGAGAGTTCCAGAAAAATATCTATTTCTGCTTTATTGACTATGCCAAAGCCTTTGACTGTGTGGATCACAATAAACTGGAAAATTCTGAAAGAGATGGGAATACCAGACCACCTGACCTGCCTCTTGAGAAACCTATATGCTGGTCAGGAAGCAGCAGTTAGAACTGGACATGGAACAACAGACTAATTCCAAATAGAGAAAGGAGTGCGTCAAGGCTGTATATTGTCACCCTGCTCATTTAACTTAGTGGCACCCCACTCCAGTACTCTTGCCTGAAAAATGCCACAGGCGGAGGAGCCTGGTAGGCTGTAGTCCATGGGGTCGCTGAGCGTCAGACACGACTGAGCGACTTCACTTTCACTTTTCATTTTCATGCATTCGAGAAAGAAATGGCAACCCACTCCAGTGTTCTTGCCTGGAGAATCCCAGGGACGGGGGAGCCTAGTGGGTTGCCGTCTATGGGGTCACATAGAGTCGGACACAACTGAAGTGACTTAGCAGTAGCAGAGTTCATCATGAGAAACGCTGGGCTGGAAGAAGCTTACTGGGAGAAATATCAGTAACCTCAGATATGCAGATGACACCACCCTTATGGCAGAAAGTGAAGAGGAACTCAAAAGCCTCTTGATGAAAGTGAAAGTGGAGAGTGAAAAAGTTGGCTTAAAGCTCAACATTCAGAAAACGAAGATCATGGCATCTGGTCCCATCTCTTCATGGGAAATAGATGGAAAAACAGTGGAAACAGTGTCAGACTTTATTTTTGGGGGTTCCAAAATCACTGCAGATGGTGATTGCAGCCATGAAATTAAAAGACGCTTACTCCTTGGAAGAAAAGTTATGACCAACCTAGATAGCATATTTAAAAGCAGAGACATTACTTTGCCGACTAAGGTCCGTCTAGCCAAGGCTATGGTTTCTCCAGTAATCATGTATGCATGTGAGAGTTGGACTGTGAAAAAGGCTGAGCACCAAAGAATTGATGCTTTTGCACTGTGGTGTTGGAGAAGACTCTTGAGAGTGCCTTGGACTGCAAGGAGATCCAACCAGTCCATTCTGAAGGAGATCAACCCTGGGATTTCTTTGGAAGGAATGATGCTAAACCTGAAACTCCAGTACTTTGGCCACCTCATTTGTTGACTCATTGGAAAAGACTCTGATGCTGGGAGGGACTGGGGGCAGGAGGAGAGGGGGATGACAGAGGATGAGATGGTTGGATGGCATCACTGACTTGATGGACGTGAGTCTGAGTGAACTCCAGGATTTGGTGATGGACAGGGAGGCCTGGCGTGCTGCGATTCATGAGGTCACAAATAGTTGTAATCAACTTAGCGACTGAACTGAAGTGAACTGAGGCTTCCACCCAGCACTACTATTTTATCACAAATGAAAAGAAACCCTTGAAAAAAATCTCATTTACCAATATTTGCTAAATAGCCTCCTTTCTCCCCAAATTCCCTTGGGATCCATATATGATAATACTTTCTACAAAAGTTAAAAGCAAAAGGACTTCTGACTTTCTGACATCACAGTTCTGAGTTCTTTATATTGCTTTGCCCTTTGCAACACAGGAAAATGTCAAACTCCAAACTTCCAAAGCAAAAGCAATTGGCAGTGAATAAGACAGACAGTGATGAGTGAGATGAGATCAGAGAAAGATAGGCAAAGATCAGATCATGTAGGACCTTGCAGATTGTTATAAAAATGTTGTGTATTCTAATAAGCACCATTGGAAACCCAATTAAAAGATTTTAATTGGGGAATGGCATAAAAACTTTGCTTTTGAAAAATCTCCACTCATTGCTGTGTGAAGGATAGAATCAAAGACAATATATAAAAGTAGGAGAACCAGTGTGGAAATCAGCACCCTACCATGGTGAGAAATGATGGTGACTTGAACTAGAGTGACATCAAGGATCTAAAGAGAAGTGGGACAACTCAAAAGCATTTTGGAAGATGAATTAACAGGACTAGGTATTAAATTTAATGTGTGCAGTGAAGGAGAGCAGGTATCAGGAATATTTCTAAGGTTTCAGACTTGAGCAACTGCTCATTTATTGAGCTGGAGAACTTTGAGAGGAAGTATATCTGGAGGAAAACCACAGCTTTCATTTTGAACTTGTTCAGTTTAAAATGCTTGTTTAATATATTCAGGTAGATGTTGAGTTTAAGATATTCAAACAGAGAACTGTTGAGATGGCATTGACGTGTAAGCCCGGAAAAGAAAGAGGCTGGAAGAGGGATGAAGTGAGAAGCGTTTGGTATATAAAAGCCTTCTGGTGCCTGAAGGGGCGTGTGGACAGAGAAAAGCCCCAGGACTGTTACTGAAGATACTCCAACATACAGAGATTGAAAGGAAGAGAATAAGCAGCCATCAAAAAAGGCGCTTCCAGAAATGGAGATGCAGACATGGAGAATGGACTTGTGGATCCAGCGGAGGAAGGAGAGGCTGGGACACATAGAGAAAGCCACACTGACACATATAAACGATCAAATGTAAAACAGATAACTACCGGGAAGCTGCTTGTGACACGGGGAGCCCAGCCTGGTGCTCCGTGACTACCTAGCGGGCCAGGGTGTGGGGCAGGGAGGGGGCCTCCCGAGAGCGGGAATATATGTATAATTATGGCTGATTTGTGTTGTTGCACGGCAGTATACAACACAGCACTGTAAAGCAATTATCTTCCAGTAAAAAACAGGAGCTTCTAGAGGGCTGGCAAGAATACTTGGAGAGTTCAAAGTCACAGAAACTCCAGCAAAATAGTATGTCAAGAAGGAAGGGGTGACCAACAGTGGGAATTCAAAAAAGAGTCACATGAGATCAAAACCAGTCCATTAAACTCTAACTTATGGAGATCATTTGGTGAACTAGGGGAAGATAATTTGGGGTGGGGGGGGCGTGGTAGAGGAGCAGGAAGTGGCAGACACCATGCTGAAATGGATTGAGAAGAGATTTAGAGGTCCTGGGTTGGGAAGATCCCCTGGAGAAGGAAAAGGCTACCCACTCCAATATTCTGGCCTGGAGAATTCCATGGGCTGTACAGTCCATTAAGTCAGAGAGTCGGGCATGACTGAGTCATTTTTACTTTCACTTCAGAGGTGAATACGTGAAGACATAAATCAAAGTGAAAGAAAGTGAAAGTCGTTCAGTCATGTCCAACTCTGCAACTCCACGGACTATAGTGCGTGGAATTCTCCAGGCCAGAATACTGGAGTGGGAAGATGTTCCCTTCTCCAGGGGGTCTTCCCAACCCAGGGATCAGACCCAGGTCTCCCACACTGTGGGCAGATTCTTTACCAGCTGAGCCACTAAGGAAACCCAAGAATAATGGAGTGGGTAGCCTATCCCTTCTCCAGCAGATCTTCCAGACCCAGGAATTGAACTGGGGTCACCTGCAATGCAGATGGATTCTTTACCTGCTGAGCTACCAGGGAATCCCCTAAATTCCCTAAATGAATATACAGTGCAGGTGACGAATAGATTCAAGGGATTCGATCTAATCAAGAATGTGCCTAAAGAACTATGAACAGAGTTCTGTAATATTGTACATGAGGCAGAAAATAAAAACATCCCAAAGAAAAAGAAAAGCAAGAGGTGAAGTAGTTATCTGAGGAGGCTTTGTGAATAGCTGAAGAAAGAAGAGAAGGGAAAAGCAAGGGAGAAAGAGAAAGGCACATCCAGCTAAACACAGAGTTCCAAAGAACTGCAAGGAGAGATAAGAAGCCCTTCTTCAATGAACGGTGCATGAAAATAGAGGAAAACAACAGGAGGGGAAAGACTAGAGATCTCTTCAGGAAAATTGGAGATATCAAGGGAACATTTCACGCAAAGATGGACACAATAAAGGACAGAAATGGTAGAGACCTAGTAGATTCGGAAGAGATCAAGAAGAGATAGAAAGAATACAATGAAGAATTGTACAAAAAAAATCTTAATGAACTCAATAACTACAATGGTGTGGTCTGTCACCCAGAGCCAGACATTCTGGTCTGTGAAGTTAAGTGGGCCTTAGGAAGCACTGCTGTCAATAAAGCTAGTGGATGCAATGGAATTCCAGTACAGCTATTCAAAAACCTAAAGGATGATGCTGTCAAAGTGTTGCACTCAATACGTCAGCAAATCTGGAAGACTCAGCAGTGGCCACAGGATGGGAAAGGTCAATCCTCATCCCAATTCCCAATAAGGATAGTACTAAAGAATGCTCAAACCATCAGATAGTTTCACCCATCTCCCATGCTAGTAAGGTCATGCTTAAAATCTTAAATGCTAGGCGTCAACATTATGTAAACCAAGAACTTCCAGATGTCTAAGATGGGTTTAGAAAAGGTAGAGGAACCAGAGATCAAATTGCCAACATCTAATGGATCATAGAGAAACCAAGGGAATACCCAAAAAGCATCTACCTCTGGTCCATCAACTATGCTAAAGCCTTTGACTGTATTGATCATAACAAACTGTGGAAAGCTCTTAAGGAGATGGGAATACCAGGCCATCTTAACTGTCTTCTGAGATACCTGTATGTGGGTCAAGAAACAGCAGTTGGAACCCTGTATGGAAAAACAGATTGGTTCAGAATTGAGAAAGGAGTACAACAGGGCTCTCTGCTGTCACCTTATTTATTTACTTAACCTATAAATAATCATAAGAAATGCCAGGTTGGATGAGTTACACGCTGGAATCAAGATAGGCAAGAGAAATATCAACAACCTCAGATACTTGGATGATACCATTCTAATGGCAGAAAGTGAAGAGGAACTAAAGAGCCTCTTGATGAGGGTGAAGGAGGAGAGTGAAAGAACTCGCTTAAAACTAAATGTTAAAAAAAACTAAGATCTTGGCATCCAACCCCATTATTTTATGGCAAATAGAAGAGGAAAAGGTGGAAATAGTGACAGATTTCCTCTTCTTGGACTCTAAAAGCACTGCAGATGGTAACTGCAACCATGAAATCAGAAGACGATTGCTTCTTGGCAGGAAAGCGATGACAAACCTAGACAGTGTGTTGAAAATCGTAGACATTACTCTGCCAGGAAACAAAAGTCCATATAGTCAAAGTTATGGTCTTCCCAGTGGTCACATACAGTTGCGAGAGTTGGACCATAAACAAGACAGAGTGCCAAAGAATTGATGCCTTCGAACTGTGGTGCTGGAGAAGTCTCCTAAGAGTCCCTTGGACAGAGATCCAAGGAAGATCAAACCAGTCAATCTTAAGGGAAATCAATCCTGAATACTCATTGGAAGGACTGATGCTGAAGTTGAAGCTCCAGTATTTTGGTCACCTGATATGAAGAGCCAACTCATTGGAAAAGTCCCTGATGCTGGGAAAGATTGAGGGCAGAAGGAGAAGAGGGCATCAGAAGATGAGGTGGCTGGATGGCATCACTGATGCAATGGACATGAACTCAGGCAAACTTCAGGAGATGGTGAGGGACCAGGAAGCCTGGTGTGCTGCAGTCCATGGGGTCTCAAAGAGACAGCAACAACACATGAAGGTAGCTTGTGTATATGTATTTTCCAAGAATCGTGCATATGGAGTGGTGCCCAGAGGCAAATAGAAGGTCAAGGGGTATTTAAAGCCTCCCAGAAAGGATCTAAAAATGAACAACTGACTGAAAGCCAGTGTTTTCCCAGTGGCTCAATGGTAAAGAAGCCACTTGCCAATGCAGGAAACACAGGTGACAAGGGTTCGATCCCTGGGTCTGGAAGAGTCCCTGGAGGAGGAAATAGCAGCCCACGCCAGTATTCTTTCCTGGGAAATCCCATGGACAGAGGAGCCTGCTGGGCTATAGTCCATGGAGTCGCAAAGAGTCAGACGCGATTGAGTCACTGAGAATGCACAAAGAGCAGAAATAAACAATAGAGTGAAAACCAAAAAAAGGAGATGGAATCTAGGCATGAGATCTGGAGTAACTTAGAAAGATTTGCCTGTGATCGGAGGAGCAACACAGGGAGTTGAGGGGGAGGACAGGTAGCATGGAGCTAAGGATTGTGTCTTGCCCCTTGGGGGTAGGGGTCATCACCCTTTACAGTTTCGGAATTGCTCACACTCACCACCTTAATCCTACAATGTGAGGTCTGGAATCCTTATCCTCATTAGACATATGAGGAAACAGGTTCAGACAGATTCAAGTGATCTGCTTGAAAGCTTACAAGACGTTCACAGCAGAACGAGAATTCCAACCCAAGGCTTTTGTCATTAAACACAGCCCCTCTCCTCCCCTCTCCCTCTCTCTCGACCCAACCCTTCCTTCATCTCTGTAATTCTCTCTCTGCCTCTATCCTTCTGACTCTATCTCTCTCATTCTCCTTCCTGCCTTCCTTTCCTTCTTGGAATGCCGGTCAGTTCCTTTTGCAGAATCAACCTTGGAATTAGTGTACTGAAACCCTTAGGCACCCTCTTCTCAGCCTGGATTTTATATGCTATCCAGAGACAGATTCTCCAGCAGATTAAAGCTGTTTGAAGCCTTCTTGAGTTTTATGCCTCAGTTATTCAGAGCTAGGGACCTCTCAAGTTCTGGATTTTAAAATATGCTTTTTTTTTTTTTTTTTACTTTTCAATTTGTTGACAACTGCCATTAGAGCACTATTATCCCTCTGGATTGCGCCAATGTGACTGCTCTAGAGGCTAAAGAATGTATCTGCCAAGGTTGGAAGCCGACTGAAGCCTCCCGAGTTCAGTGCTTCACCCTAAATCCCAAACTTGTTCATGGTTCAAATTCACTCACGCTTGGCAACAAAATCAACACATTCTGGTTCTTTAGGAAGACACTTCAAATTCCCTTTCTAAAGGAGCATAAGTAGTGGCCATTAAATAATTCATCCAGATAGCTTTCAGGAGAGTAAGGGTGTAAATGAATAAGAACTATACAGGTTACATTTGACTCGAAACCCACCAGAAAATAAATAGAAGACTTGGAAGCTAGTCTGAAATTTCATAAACCTTAAACACACGGAGTTCCAACCACCTCATTAGTATAAAATAATACATTAGCCCAAGTCACCTTGGGTGCTCACGTGGAAAACTTTGGGATAAATAAATTATTTGTGTGAAAAGATATCTGCTTCATTGCACTAAATGGTACCCTTGTGGCCCAAAGTGTTACTGATGCTTCCAGCTGCCTCTAAGGGCACGCACTAAAATCACACTGTTGTTTAAATAAAGATAGGGCTAGCATCAGTGCTGGCAATCGCCTGGCAGACGAGAAGGAACATGCACAGATTGAGAGTTAGATGCGGGTTCCAATCCTGAATCTGCCATATTCTAGCTACCCTCTAGAAAAAGTTGGCAAACTCTGCTTTAGACCCACAGTTTTGATCATCACATGTCTACTTTGTTACCAGGTCACGAAGTCATGTAATCTCTCAACCACCAAGTGGAAACTCAGCATTGGGAGACTAGAAGCGTGGGGACCTAGGCACACAGATGGGCAGATTCGGGCTAGAGTTGCCCATCGCTTAGTATTAGCTATATGATATTGGGCATCTCTCTGGACCTCAGTCTTCTCATCTGTACACATGTAAAATAATAATACTCACCATATAGGTTGTTTTGAGGATGAAATGAGGTAACGTATGAGATTATATAAGGGCTTCCCAGGTGGCTCAGTGGTAAAGAATCCGCCTGCCAATGCAGTAGCTGCAGGTTCAATCCCTGGGTTGGGAAGATCCTTTGGAGAAGTAAATGGCAACCCACTCCAGTGTTGGCTTGCCTGGGAAATCCGATAGACAGAGGAGCCTGGCAGGCTACAGTCCATGGGGTCACAAAGAGTCAGATACAATTTAGCAACTAAACACACATACGCATGCATGAGATTATATAACCTCATTGTGATAGTGTGTGACACACGGTGAATTTTTTTGTTGTTATTTTAGAACATGATTTATTGGAGATTCAATATGTTTTTTTTTTAATTTAGCTATTTTTAACTGGAGGATAATTGCTTTGCCATGTTGTGTTGGTTTCTGTCCTATATCAACATGAATCAGCCATAGGTATATATATGTCCACTCCCTCTTGAATCTCCCTCCCACCCCTTCTAACTCCTCTAGATTGTCACAGAGCACAGGGCTGAGCTCCCTTCATCAAACAGCACGTTCCCACTGGCTATCTATTTTACATATGGTGATATATGTGTTTCAGTGCTATCTCTCAATTTGCCCCACCCTCTGCTTCCCCTACTGTGTCCATAAGTCTGTACTCCATGTCTGAGTGACACAGGGTTATTGTTCAAGATATATTGACTATGATTTTTGTTATTAATTATCTAATATTTATTAACAGCTCCTGTTGAAAACTTGGCTTAAAAATGAAGAGTTTTACGGACGATCCATCTTTTCCCTCCAGGTCAGTGTTCTTCACATTTTACTCAGAATCATCTGGAATAGCTGTTTAAAAAAGGGGGGGTGGCAGGTTTCTGGGCCCACCTAAAGCTACTGAATCAGACCCTCTGTGGCCAGGAAGCAGGAATATCATTGTATAATCTCCCTCAGTAATTCCTATGCCTGATGAAATTTGAGAGCCCCTGCTCTGGGTTTGTGGGCTTCCCAGGTGGTGCCAGTTGTAAAGAACCCACTTACCAATGCAGGTTAGACATAAGAGACAAGGGTTCAATCCCTGAGTCAGATCCTCCAGATGCCCTGGAGGAGGGCATGGCAACCCACTCCAGTATTCTTGCCTGGAGAATCCCATGGACAAAGGAGCCTGGCGGGCTACAGTCCAGGAAGTTGCAAAGAATCAGACATGACTGAAGAGGCTTAGCATGCACACTCTGCGTTTCTGCTTCTCAAACTAGGAAATGAAGCAATTCCTACGGGGGAACACAGGCTCCCTGTGAGGTGCTGTGCTTAGCCACTCAGTGGTGTTCAACTCTGCAACACCATGGATTATAACCCGCCAGTTTCCTCTATCCAAAGGGATTCTCCAGGCAAGAATACTGGAGTGGGTAACCTTTCCCTTCTCCAGGGGATCTTCCCAAACCAGGGATGGAACCCAGGTCTCCTGCATTGCAGGCAGATGCTTTACTGTCTGAGCCACCAGGGAAGGTCCCTGTGGAAACCTCTAATTCCAATGTTTTGGGTTAATTTTAAGGACCACAGAAATTTAACAACATGATTTGGAATTGATCTAAGTGCTAGGGTTTAGTAGAACGTTAAAAGATACATTCAGGTTTAAAGTTGTTGATTTCAAATGCACTATGTTATGACTTATATGTGGAATTCTAAACAAATAACACAAGCGAATTAATATAATAAAACAGATGCAGACACAGATATAGAGAAGAAATTAGTGGTTACCAGTGGAGAGACACGACTGAAGTGACTTAGCAGCAGCAGCAGCAGCAGCAGCAGTGGAGAGAGGGAACAAGAGAGGGGGAAAATGAAGGTAGGTGATTCAGAGGCACAAACTGTTATGTGTGAAATAAATAAGCTGCATATTTGGTGCAGCACTGGTAATGTACCAATTTTCTACAATAACTTTAAATGAAATATAATCTATAAAAATACTGAACCACTACATTGAAACTAATAAGGCTCTTCTGTCCATGGAACTCTCCAGGCAATAATACCAGAGTGGGTAGCCATTCTCTCTTCCAGGGAATATTCCCTGCTCAGGGATTGAACCCCTGTCTCCTGCATTGGCAGGTGGATTCTTTACCACTGAGCCTCCTGGGAAGCCCTTTATTGACTTTGGGCTTCCCTAGCAACTCAGTTGCTAAAGAATCTGCCTCCAATGTTTGATTCCTGGGTTGGGAGGTTCCCCTGGAAAAGGGATAGTCTACCCACTCCAGTATTCTTGGGCTTCCTTGGTGGCTCAGCTGGTAAAGAACATGCCAGCAATGTGGGAGACCTGAGTTCTATCCCTGGGTTGGGAAGATCCCCTGGAGAAGGGAACGGTTACCCCCTCCAGTATTCTGGCCTGGAGAATTCCATAGATTATATAGTCTATGGTGATGCAAAGAGGCGGACACGACTGAGCAACTTTCACGTTCACTTTTCAGTGCTAACAATTCCCATATGACACTCTCTCTTCAATCAAAGTATAGAAAGCTTCTGTGGAACGCTTAGAGGAGCTATCCCACGTTGAAGGTCAGGAACTGTGGCGGTAAGGAGATACCCCTCGTGCAAGGTAAGGAGCAGCAGCGATGCTTTGCTGGAGCAGTCGTGAAGAGATACCCCACGCCCAAGGTAAGAGAAACCCAATTAAGATGGTAGGTGTTGCAAGAGGGCATCAGAGGGCAAACACACTGAAACCATACTCACAAAAAACTAGTCAATCTAATCACACTAGGACCACAGCCTTGTCTAACTCAACCAAACCAAGCCATGCCTGCGGGGCAACCCAAGATAGGCGGGTCATGGTGGAGAGTTCTGACAGAATGTGGTCCACTGGAGAAGGGAATGGCAAGCCACTTCAGTATTCTTGCCTTGAGAACCCCATGAACAGTAGGAAAAGGCAAAATGATAGGACACCAAAAGAGGAACTCCCCAGGTCATTAGGTGCCCAATATGCTACTGGAGATCAGTGGAGAAATAACTCCAGAAAGAATGAAGGGATGGAGCCAAAGCAAAAACAATACCCAGTTGAGGATGTGACTGGTGATAGAAGCAAGGTCCAATGCTATAAAGAGCAATATTGCATAGGAACCTGGAATGTCAGGTCCATGAATCAAGGCAAATTGGAAGTGGTCAAACAAGAGATGGCAAGGGTAAACATCGACATTCTAGGAATCAGCTAACTAACATGGAGTGGAATGGGTGAATTTAACTCAGATGACCCTTACATCTACTACTGCGGGCAGGAATCCCTCAGAAGAAATGGAGTAGCCATCATGGTCAACAAAAGAGTCCGAAATGCAGTACTTGGATGCAATCTCAAAAACGACAGAATGATCTCTGTTCGTCTCCAAGGCAAACCATTCAATATCACAGTTATCCAAGTCTATGCCCCAACCAGTAATGCTGAAGAAACTGAAGTTGAACGGTTTTATGAAGACCTACAAGACCTTTTAGAACTAACACCCAAAAAAGATGTCCTTTTCATTATAGGGGACTGGAATGCAAAAGTAGGAAGTCAAGAAACACCTGGAGTAACAGGCAAATTTGGCCTTGGAATGCGGAATGAAGCAGGACAAAGACTAGAAGAGTTTTGCCAAGAAAATGCACTGGTCATAGCAAACACCCTCTTCCAACAACACAAGAGAAGACTCTACATATGGACATCCCCAGATGGTCAACACTGAAATCAGATTGATTATATTCTTTGCAGCCAAAGATGGAGAAGCTCTATACAGTCAACACAAACAAGACCAGGAGCTGACTGTGGCTCAGATCATGAACTCCTTATTACCAAATTAAGACTCAAATTGAAGAAAAGGGAAAACTGCTAGACCATTCAGTTATGACCTAAATCAAATCCCTTATAATTATACAGTGGAAGTGAGAAATAGATTTAAGGGCCTAGATCTGATAGATAGAGTGCCTGATGAACTATGGAATGAGGTTCGTGACATTGTATAGGAGACAGGGATCAAGACAATCCCCATGGAAAAGAAATGCAGAAAAGCAAAATGGCTGTCTGGGGAGGCCTTACAAATAGCTGTGAAAAGAAGAGAGGCAAAAAGCAAAGGAGAAAAGGAAAGATATAAGCATCTGAATGCAGAGTTCCAAAGAATAGCAAGGAGAGATAAGAAAGACTTCTTTAGCGATCAGTGCAAAGAAATAGAGGAAAACAACAGAATGGGAAAGACTAGAGATGTCTTCAAGAAAATTAGAGATACCAAGGGAACATTTCATGCAAAGATGGGCTCGATAAAGGACAGAAATGGTCTGGACCTAACAGAAACAGAAGATATTAGGAAGAGGTGGCAAGAATACACAGAAGAACTGTACAAAAAAGATCTTCAAGACCCAGATAATCATGATGATGTGATCACTAATCTAGAGCCAGACATCTTGGAATGTGAAGTCAAGTGGGCCTTAGAAAGCATCACTAAGAACAAAGCTAGTGGAGGTGATGGAATTCCAGTTGAGCTGTTTCATATCCTGAAAGATGATGCTGTGAAAGTGCTGTACTCAATATGCCGGCAAATTTGGAAAACAGCATTGGCCGCAGGACTGGAAAAGGTAAGTTTGCATTCCAATTCCAAAGAAAGGCAATGCAAAACAATGCTCAAAGTACTACACAATTGCACTCATCTCACATGCTAGTAAAGTAATGTTCAAAATTCTCTAAGCCACGCTTCAGCAACACGTGAACTGTGAACTTTCAGATGTTCAAGCTGGTTTTAGAAAAGGCAGAGGAACCAGAGATCAAATTGCCAACATCCAATGGATCATGGAAAAAGCAAGAGAGTTACAGAAAAACATCTATTTCTGCTTTTTTGACTATGCCAAAGCCTTTGACTGTGTGGATCACAATAAACTGTGGAAAATTCTGAAAGAAATGGGAATACCAGACCACCTAACCTGCCTCTTGAGAAATCTGTATGCAGGTCAGGAAGCAACAGTCAGAACTGGACATGGAACAACAGACTGGTTCCAAATAGGAAAAGGAGTATGTCAAGGCTATATATTGTCACCCTGCTTATTTAACTTATATGCAGAGTACATCATGAGAAACGCTAGACTGGAAGAAACAGAAGCTGGAATCAAGACTGCTGGGAGAAATATCAATAACCTCAGATATGCAGATGACACCACCCTTATGGCAGAAAGTGAAGAGGAACTAAAGAGCCTCTTGATGAAAGTGAAAGAGGAGAGCGAAAAAGTTGGCTTAAAGCTCAACATTCAGAAAACGAAGATCATGGCATCCAGTCCCATCACTTCATGGGAAATAGATGGGGAAACAGTAAAAACAGTGTCAGACTTTATTTTGGGGGGCTCCAAAATCACTGCAGATGGTGACTGCAGCCATGAAATTAAAAGATTCTTCCTCCTTGGAAGGAAAGTTATGACCAACCTAGATAGTATATTCAAAAGCAGAGACATTACTTTGCCGACTAAGGTCCGTCTAGTCAAGGCTATGGTTTTTCCTGTGGTCATGTATGGATGTGAGAGTTGAACTGTGAAGAAGGCTGAGCACCAAAGAATTGATGCATTTGAACTGTGGTGTTGGAGAAGATTCTTAAGAGTCCCTTGGACTGCAAGGAGATCCAACCAGTCCATTCTGAAGGAGATCAGTCCTGGGTGTTCATTAGAAGGAATGATGCTAAAGCTGAAACTCCAGTACTTTGGCCACCTCATGCGAAGAGTTGACTCATTGGAAAAGATTCTGATGCTGGGAGGCACTGGGGGCAGGGGGAGAAGGGGACAACCGAGGATGAGATGGCCTGATGGCATCACGGACTCAACTGACATGAGTCTGAGTGAACTCCAGAAGATGGTGATGGACAGGGAGGCCTGGCGTGCTGTGATTCATGGGGTCGCAAAGAGTCAGATACGACTGAGTGACAGAACTGAACTGAACTGACTGAACTGAACTGAACTGAAAAGAGCCAGGCAAGTACTCAAAGATTTGGGAAAGATTGAGGGCAAGAAGAGGTGGGAACAACAGAAGATGAGATGGTTGGATGGCATTACTGACTCGATGGACATGAGTTTGAGCAATCTCCAGGAGTTAGTGGAAGACAGGGAAGCCTGGTGTGCTGCAGTTCATTGGATCACAAAGAGTCGGACATGACTTACCAGCTGAACAGCAGCGACAAGTTCTCAACAGTCAGGAAGAGGCTCCATGACCTGGGCATTTCCAACCCTGTCATATCCCTCCTCAATCCAAAACACTGAGAGAGGAGATCAGGAGATGGGGTGGGGCTTGTGGACTAAAAGGAAAGAGGAACAGGGCAAGAATCCAGAACTACTTCCATTTGAAGGATGATTCACATTTCAGGGTCAAAGTGACAGTGTGACAAAAGATGACCAGACAGACCTCCAGGCCTGTCTCTAAGCTGGAGGCCTTGTCTTGGCTGGATCTCTGCTGAGGGAGGAAAAGGAGAAAAGCAAAGACCCAAGGCAGGAGAGAATTACTTTGAAAAGCATCCGTGTTATAGGGGGAAGAGAATTCCTCAGAATATTTAACTCTAAATTCTGGACCCGCACCTTAGTAGCCTTGTGATCTTGGAAAAGCATCCTTAGCCAGTTCTCAAAGCCTCAGTCTCCTAATCTATAAAAACCACAGAGTTATACTCAGGATTTAATGATGCATGTGACCTTATTTAGTGATTTAAGGCATGCTCAAGCAGATTCAATGCAAGACCAGCCAGTCCCCCAATCTTTCCTAGGTCTGAGGGCAGACAGGTAAGATGTAAAGCCCAGGAGCTTCATTTTTCTCCAGGTTCTAAAGGTCCTTCTCCAGCTTTCAGATGAGATATCGAAGCAGGAAACTACTCTTCAAGTGACACCATATCTATTTCAGCAATCCCCATGCCCCACGAATTGTCTAAGCTAATGAATACAGCAGGCATGTGGGTCAGGCAGTAAATTCACCTTCTTGTGCTAGGAACTCTTGGCTGCAGGGTAAAATAATGCAATGTTACGATTCCCACCCCTACACATGAGACTGATCCAGAACATTCTGCTCAATTCCAGGTGGCTTATGCTCAATGATGCTGTCTGCTCAGACACCCCAGCTGACTGTCTCAATGGCTGCAGCCACCTGGACGTGGACAGAAGGAGGCGCATGGACTCTGGAGCCAAACTCAACCCCGATCGAGACTTGAGTCTAGGCCGTGCATTTTAAGTTCTCTGTGCCTCTGCCCGTGTATTAATTTCCTATGGCTCCCACAACTGGGTGACTTAAAAGACTAATATTTACCAGTTCAAGTTCGATGCATGAAACAGGGCACTCAAAGCTGGTGCACTGGGACAACCCAGAGGGATGGGATGGGGCAGGAGGCAGGAGGGGGGTTCGGGATGGGGGATTTACACTAAAATCCAGTATAATTTCATCTCCAGATTCTTAACTAAATACATCTACACACTCCCCTGTTTTCAAGTAAAGTCACATTGAAGGTTCTGGATGGACATGAATTTGGAGGGCACTGTTCAGCCCACTATGCTCCCCTCATCTGTAAAATGGAAAAAAACATCTAGGCACCTACCTTACCAGATGCTGTAATAAATGAGACAATACACATAGGAGACTGTTTCCTGTGATGTCCAGTGTAAAGGAAACACCCAGTCAACATGAACTATTGATAGATAGCTTTAGGCCAACATCTATCAATAACTCAGTTTCTCACCTTGGTTAGTCACCTCTCATTTCTCCAAGTCTCCACTGGGTAAAGGGAAATGCTGATGCTTCAACAGCCCTGGAGTCCAGGGTCCTAGTCCAGGACTTAGACAACTTTTTCTGTAAAAGGCGATGTAGTAGATATTTTAGCCTTCATGGACCATATATGGTCTTGGAGGCAACTACTTAATTCTTCTGTCACAGCGAGAAAGTGGCCATGGACAAGACATGAGCCAAAGGGCATAACTGAGTTCCAATAACATTTTATATACATGTCAGAAGGTGGGCTGGATTTGGTCCTGCTTCCAGTCTCTCTCCCTTCCAGCTAACCCTCCCAGCCTCACCGTTGACCTTCACAGAACATCATCTCTTGGTGTTTTTTGTCTCTCTTCTACATCTGAACTTGTCACAAGTTAGTCCCTTTTCTAAGACAGCAACCGCGTTCTAGCTTACTATTTATGAACACATCTGATCTCCTATCCAAGACTGTGAGCTCTCAGGGGAAGCGGTGAGTGGATCCACCCTGCATCACTTAGGTGTCTGCACAGAGTGGGTTCTGGTAAATGAACTTGGACAATGGTGAGGTTCCAAGCACTGCCTTCCTCCCGTTGGCTTCCAAAAACCTACTCTGAGGGAATGTTGTGAACTTCCAACTTTATTCAGAGGGTTTGAACATTATTCCAGGAGCCATAAGGAGCAATGGCAGGTGTCAAAAATGACAGGCATTCATCCATGTTTGAAGTCCTAATAAGTAAATAGCAAGAAGGTTAAACTTAGCCCAAGGAAACTCAGGGTTGATTTAGTCACCAAATGGTCATATCTCCAGCAATCAATAACTGTCCTAAGAGTCATTGTTTTATTTTCCATTGAGATTAAAAAATATCAGGGAAGCAGTACGTTAAGTGGTTTGGACTCTAATATCAGAACCGGTTTCAGTTTTTCCTCACTACTCACTATTATTTGACATCCCTGAGACTAACTTTTCTTACCTGTAAAATAGGTATAATAAAAACATCTCCCTCATAGGTTTTTGAGAGAATTTAATGACTGTGGAGGATGCAAAGTCCTTGGTACTGAGTCTGAGAAAACTCAGACCATGTTAGGCAGTATCATTATTAGCAGTATCGCTACAATAACTATTAAGAGTGCCAAGCAGCAGTGCTTCTCTGAAGACGCGAATGCTTAATTAGCAGCTTCACCTTCCTCCCTCAGCTTCTTGCCTGCAAGATTCTCCCAGGAATCACTGCGTGTGCATCATCACCTCCGCTAATGATACTGAATCACCACATCCTTCCCGTTCTCCTACGACACCGAGGTCAGCTATGGAATGCATTAATGTCTCAGGCAGACAGTTTCTCCTCAAACCGTAGTAACTTCCCGAATCTAAATTTAAATAAGCCTGTTTTCTCCTGGCTCAGAGTTGATGACCACTGCCCCCTTTCCAGATCTCATTTTCTTCGGGTCAGTTCTGCTTTTTTGATCAAATTATGAGCACACGGATAATAACACTCACCCAGCATCTTGATCTCCAAAGCAATGTAAAGGCCTTCAAGTCCATCTGCCTAGTCAGTGAATTTCCATCTTTAATAAAAACAAGTTTCAGACACCAGCTTCAAACGCTGATGCAGGCGAACTTGCCTCCCAGGGGGCAGGGGCACTGCATGCATGTTAATGTGCAAAAATCAGGACATGCAGGCAGGGCGGACTTCAAAGGCATGAGATGCGGAGCAGGAAGATAAGGAGGCGCTTCAGAGACTGCTGACTGTGGGCAAGTCATTTAACCTGTCTCAGTGGCCTGGTATCTAAAAATGGGGATAATACATATGCCTCACCCATGTCACAGTTGTGGCAAGAAATAAGTCAAATAATGGTTGAGAGAATGATGGGTGGATGGTATGATTCAGCATTACTTCTCAAAGAGGTCATTTTATTCAAATTTCAGCCCTTCTGCTTAAAACTGGAGGTTTGCCTCTTTCACGTCTTAAACAAACTGTGTCAAAGGTCCTGTCTGCTCTAAAGAAACGTGGGGTAAAAAACCTATTTGTTGTATATTCACTAGGGAGTAGTATGACCTAGCACTGAACACTTACTAAGGCCCACATGCTATCCTAAGAGAACTTAGATAACCTCAGAGCAGTCTTATAAATAGGCTGCATCATTAGCTCCTTTTTAGAGATGGCACAACTGAGATACAAACATGATTAATATCTTGCCCATGTTTACTCAGGAAAGGAAAAATTTATTTTAAATTTTTAGTGGAATATAGTAAATTTTCTTTTGCTTTATTGACTATGCCAAAGCATTTGACTGTGTAGATCACAACAAATTGTGGAAAATTCTTCAAAAGACAAAGGTCCATCTAGTCAAAGCTGTGGTTTTTCCGGTAGTTATGTATGAATGTGAGAGTTGGACTATGAAAAAGCTGAGTGCCAAAGAATTGATGCTGTTGAACTGTGGTGTTGGAGAAGACTCTTGAGAGTCCCTCGGACTGCAAGGAGATCCAACAGTCCATCCTAAAGGAAATCAGGCCTGAGTAGTCATTGGAAGGACTGATGCTGAAGCTGAAACTTGAATATTTTTGCCACCTGATGCGAAGAACTGACTCACTGGAAAAGACCCTGATGCTAAGAAAGACCCTAATTGGGAAAGACTGAAGGTGGGAGGAGAAGGGAACAATAGAGGATGAGATGGCTGGATGGCATCACCGACTCAATGGACATGAGTTTGAGTGAACTCCGGGAGTTGGTGATGGACAGGGAGCCCTGGCGTGCTGCAATTCATGGGGTCCCAAAGAGTTGGACACGCCTGAGTGACTGAACTGAATTGAACTCAACTAGTCTAGTATTTGGTTGCTTGAAACTAAATGTATTTCCAACTGATACGAAGAGCAAATTGCAGAGGTTTTTTCTAGGCAAAAAATCTCTTAACCAACAAAATTAGATCCAGAAATGATGTAGATAATGAAAGGACTTTAAAGCTATATTTGTATTTAAGAATGTATGAGAAAAGATGAAAATGATGAGAAGAGAAATAGAAGGAATAAAAAAGACCCAATGGGATCTTCCAGACCTGAAAAAGAGAACATTTGAAAGGAAATACTCACTGCATGGTATTAATAACTGATTAGACATCAGTGGAGACAGAAAAGGTCAGTATGCTCTGAAAACATAGCAATAGGAAGTATTTAAACTTTAAGCACAAAATAAAAAAGGATAGAAAAAATTAACAGAGCTCCAGTAACAGTAAGGGACAATATAAAGAAGTCTAATACAAATGCAACTATAGTCTGAAAAAAAGAAGGAAGGCAGAAAAGAATATTTACAGAAACAATGGCTGGAATTTATTCAAATTTAATGAAAACTATAAACACACACAATCAAAAGTTCAATAAGCTTCAAACAAAATTTTATAAAAAGAAAGAAATCCATCCCTATAATCAAAAAGCTATACACCAGTGATAAAGAGAAAAATCTTCAAAGAAGCCATTAGTAAAAATGACACATTATATTCAGAGAAGCAAAGATAAGAATGACTGCAGAGTTCATATCACAAACAACACACAACAGAAGACAATAAAATATCTGTAAAGTGTTGAAAGGGGAAAAAATGTCATTCTAAATCCAGTGAAACGTCTTTCAAAAGTGAATAGTAATTTTAAATATTTTCAGATAAGCAAAAACTAAAGAATTTAGTGAGGATATCTCGACTACAAGTAAGGTTACAGGAAGTTTTGGGGACAAAAATAAAATTATACCATATAGAAACTTGGGTCTATTCAAAGGTGTTATGAGTAGTTTAAATAATAACTGTCTGTGCAAAGGAAAAAAATTTTGACTCAAGGTTTAATCATTTAAAAGGAAATTGTTTACACTTTGACATAAATCACAGCAAGATCCTCTTTGACCCACCTCCTAGATTAATGGAAATAAAGGCAGAAATAAACAAATGAGACCTAATTAAACTAAAAAGCTTTTGCACAGAAAAGGAAACCATAAACAAGATGAAAAGACAACCCTCAGAATGGGAGAAAATAACTGCAAATGGAGCAACTAACAAAGAATCAATCTCCAAAGTATATAAGCAGCTCACATAGCTCAATACCAGAAAAACAAACAATCTGATCAAAAAATGGGCAGAAGACATAAATAGACATTTTTCCAAAGAAGACATACAGATGGCCAATAAACACACAAAAAGATGCTCAACGTCACTCATTATTACAGAAATGCAAATCAAAACTACGATGAGGTATTACGTCATACCAATCAAAATGGCCATCATCAAAAAAAAAAAAAAAACTACAAACAATAAATGCTGAAGAGGATGTAGAGAAATGGGAATCCTCTTGCACTGTTGGTGGGAATGTAAATTGATGCAGCCACTATGGAGAATAGTATGGAGATTCCTCACAAGCTAGGAATAAAACTACCATAGGACCGAGCAATCCCACTATTGGGCATATACTCTGAGAAAAGCACAATTCCAAAAGACATTTGGACCCCAGTGTTCATTGCAACACTATTTACAAAAGCCAGGACATGGAAGCAACCTAGATGTCCACTGATGGATGAAAAGAAGCTGTTGTACTTATATACAATGGAATATTACTCAGCCATTAAAAGGAATGGATTTGAGTCAGTTAGTGACGTAGATGAACCTACAGCCTGTTATACAGAGTGAAGCAAGTCAGAAAGAGAAAAAGAGTTGTCATGCATTAACACATACACATGGAATCTAGAAAAATAATGCAGATGAACCTGTTTACAGGGAAGAATTAGAGATGCAGACATAGAGAACAGGCTTGTGGGTGCAGCAGGAGAAGGAGCAGAAAGGACAAATTGAGAAAGTGAACTGACATGTATACACCATGCTGTGTGAAATAGATAGTGGGAAGCTGCTATGTAACAGATCTGTAATAGATATGCAATAGTGAGAGACCAGCCAGGAGAAATATCAATAACCTCAGATATGCAGATGATACCACCCTTATGGCAGAAAGTGAAGAGGAACTCAAAAGCCTCTTGATGAAAGTGAAAGAGGAGAGTGAAAAAGTTGGCTTAAAGCTCAACATTCAGAAAACGAATATCATGGCATCTGGTCCCATCACTTCATGGGAAACAGATGGGGAAACAGTAAAAACAGTGTCAGACTTTATTTTGGGGGGCTCCAAAATCACTGCAGATGGTGATTGCAGCCATGAAATTAAAAGACGCTTACTCCTTGGAAGAAAAATTATGACCAACCTAGATAGTATATTCAAAAGCAGAGACATTACTTTGCCGACTAAGGTCCGTCTAGTCAAGGCTATGGTTTTTCCTGTGGTCATGTATGGATGTGAGAGTTGAACTGTGAAGAAGGCTGAGCGCTGACGAATTGATGCTTTTGAACTGTGGTGTGGGAGAAGACTCTTGAGGGTCTCTTGGATTGCAAGGAGATCCAACCAGTCCATTCTGAAGGAGATCAGCCCTGGGATTTCTTTGGAAGGAATGATGCTAAAGGTGAAGCTCCAGTACTTTGGCCACCTCATGCGAAGAGTTGACTCATTGGAAAAGACTCTGATGCTGGGAGGCATTGGGGGCAGGAGGAGAAGGGGATGACCGAGGATGATATGGCTGGATGGCATCACGGACTCGATGGAAGTGAGTCTAAGTGAACTCCGGGAGATGTGATGGACAAGGAGCCCTGGCGTGCTGCGATTCATGGGGTCGCAAAGAGTCGGACACGACTGAGCGACTGAACTGAACTGAGCCTGGCACTCGTGATGACCTAGAGGGATGGGATGGGAGAGGGGAGGGAGGCTCACGAGGGAGGAGATAGATATATATAATTATGACTGATTTGCATTGCATTGCTGTATGGCAGAAACCAACACAATGCTGTAAAGCAATTATCCTTCAATTAATTTTTTTTTAATTTAAAAGGAAATTGTTTAAAGAAAAAAGTGAAAAGAATGCATTATTGATTGATTGATTGATTATAACAACAGCACTGTGCCTGGGGAGAAGAAAAGTAGAGCAGACTGTTATGTCTTACATTAGAAAATTAAAAGGATATAAAATGCTAATGTAAACATTGGCAATAAGAAAACTGGGTGATTATATAAGCATCAGACAAAATGGGCTTCAGGACAAAGAATATTGCCAGTGATAAAGAGGAACATTTCAATGTAATGAAAAGGTTTAATTTATTTAATTTAAAGAAGACTTCACAATTCTAAATGTATAAGAACCTCACAATCCTAAATCCTGAGTAAATATGAAGTAAAATATATGAAGTAAAAACTGATATAACTAAAGGAGAAATGAGCAGATCTTAAGTATATTTTGAGATTTCAGCACTCTTCTTCTAGTAGTTGATGATAAATCAAATGGAATAAAGTCTGATAGAAGGCTTAAACAGCATTTACCCCCAATTTGATCTAGCTGACATTTATAGCACAAGTAACCAAAACAGAAGATAGATAATTTTCAAGTGTGCTTAGAAATTCACTGAGATATACCACATGATGTGTCATTAAAAAGCCTCAATACATTTTAAAGCATGGAAATCATACAATCTATTTTCTCTGACTACTACAGAATTAAACTAAAATTCAAAAATTGAAAAATATCAGGAAAATCCAAATAGCTAAAGAAATGATCACTTCAGAATAATACATTTTTTTAAAAGAAAACTTGAAACAAGGAAAATTAGAAGATATTTCAAAGTGAATGAAAAGTACTATATCAAAATATGAGAGATGCAAATAAAGCCATGCTTAGAGAAAAATTTATAATCAGATCTTTACATTGTCAATTTTTTTAACATGTCCAAAATCAGTTAGCTTAGCTAACAAATAAAAAATAAGAACTGAAATCCAAAGTAATAGAAAGGAAGTAATGAAAAGTTTATATCAATGAAATAAGAAACCAAAAATAGAGAAAAATCACCATAAGCTGCTTGTTTAAAAAGATCCATATATAAATGATGAATCTCTAGCTATACTGATCCAAAAAAAAAGATATGGTGTAATCTGCCATACAAACAGAGTGAAGCCAGAAAATGATCACCTCAATAGCTGGAATAGAAAGCACACAAACAAGTGGAATGTTTAAAAAGTGGAGGAAAAAAGATGTATCATGCGTGTGGCAAGCAGAACATTGTAGTGGCTACACTGAGGTCGGACAAAATAGACCAAAAGAAAAACATTGTTATTAGATGTAAAGAAAACTATTTTATAATAATAAAAATGGTCACCGCATAAAGCATAACAATTTGTCATCATATACACATCCAAGACAATTTCAAAGTAAAATTTAAAAAACAGAATTAAAGAGAGAAATAGGCAATTCAAAAATAATATCCCCACTTTCAATAATGCATACAGCAAATAAGATTTTGGAAATAGAAAACTTGAACAACTTTAACTCTAGTTAACTGACATCTGTAGAATGCTTCACCCAACAGTGTCAGAATATACATTCTTCTTAAGCATACAATGAAACATTCTCCAGAGTAGACCATAAGCCAATCTGTAAAAGAAGCCTCAACAAATGTAAAAGGATTGAAATTATACAGAATATGATCCCTGACACAGCAGAATGAAACTGGAAATCAATCACAAAAAATAACCAGATAAATTTACAAATATGTGGAAATTAAACAACACATTGCAAATTACCAATGGATCAAAGAACATGGCCTCAAAGCATGTTCTGTTCCAACAGTAGCATGGACCTCAGTCATTCATATCTGAGCTCTGGAGTCAGAGAGAGTTCCCATCCTTGCCCTTCCATATCCAAGCTGTGTGACTCTGAACAAGTTCCCCAAGCATCTCTACCTCCATTTCTGAAATGGTAGAGCCTGCCACTCGGGGTTGTTCTGAGAAGCACAGTGTCTGGTCCATATCTAGTGCCCATTAAGTGTTAGTTTTACAAATAATGCCTCAAAGAACAGCTACTGATATGCACAATCACCCCAGATTCCTCCCACTATCCAAGAGTATGGCTCAACATCTCCATTTTGGAAAATCTTTGGTCTGCTCTTCTTTTGAGTTTGGGCCTTCTACCCAACTCCACCCTGTTTGCTCCTTCTAAGGTTTTGGCTTCTCCTGTAGTCCAGTTGTCGTTGTTTAGATGCTAAGTCATGTCTGACTCTTTTGAGACTTCATGAACTGCATGGCAACCAGACTCCTCTGTCCATGGGATTGCCCAAGCAAGAATACTGGAGTCGGTTGCCATTTCCTCCTCCAGGCGATCTTCCCGACCCAGGGATCAAACTCGTGTCTCTTGCGTCTCCTGCATCAGCAGGCAGAATCTTTCCCACTGAGCCATCAAGGGAAGCCCCTATCATCTAGACCCAACCTCAGAACTCCTCTGCTGGGTCTACCCAGGACCCTGCTTCAAAGGAAGAGATACTGATAATGTAGATAAACCTCCCAAACAGACTCTGAAAAGCCCTAGTCAAGTGGAAGAGGCCTTTAAGAAGGTTACAGAAGTGTTGTCTGTGGAGGCTGGCCCAAGAAATGAAAAGATGGATAGGTATACAGGCTTGCAGCCCATGGAATATATAATCAATTTCACTAGTCCATCTAAGGTTCAAAAGTTCTGATTCGGTCAGAGTGAAACAAGCGTTGGATCGAAGTGTTCCAGTTGTCATGCTTTGGCAAGCACCACGCAGAGAAGTAATTGTGCCACCAGCAGGCCTGGGTGAGTCCAAGGGCACACCTCCTTCAAACACAGGAAATGCCTCATCAGGACATATAACCAACTGACTCCACAGACAGTGGCTGTGAGGGACACCTTGGGGAAATCAAGACCTCGGCTGCTGAGATGAGCAATTTCCAAGCTGAGAGTTTACTGGAGATGATTTTGTGCACAGCAGAACTGCTGCTGGCTTTTGCTCTGCTAGTCCTGAGTAGCAAACCAGTGAGAGCTTGCCTACAGTGGTGATTCCAAGCTGGAGGAGACTCTGCCTCTCAGAGAATATTGAGAAATGTCAGGAGGCATTTTTGGTTGTCATAACTGAAGGAGGGGGCTTCCAGTGCTTAGAGGCTAGAGATGCTTCTAAGTGTCGCAGAGTACAGAGAATAGCCCTACATGGTGCAGAATTAGCCAGGAGAAAATACCAATAGTACCTCGATTGAGAGGCCCTGTCCTACAAGAAAGGACCAGGATCAAGGTCATTTCCATGGCATTCGCAGAGCACTGTGCCATAACCAGACCCTGATCTGGCTGACCAGCCTCACTACTGATGATGTTCATTTGTTACGAGCATAAACATGTGAGTCCAAATTCAAGCTGCCCCACTTACCAGCTTAAGCAAGATATTTTACTCTAAGTGTTTCTGTTTCCTCATCTATAAAATGAGAATTTAAGTAAAATGCACCTCACGGGACTTCTCTGCTATTAGAATGGATAAGAATCCTCCTGCCAGTGCAGGGGACACTGGTTCTATCCCTGGTCCATGAAGATCCTGAGAATGCCGCAGAGCAACTAAGCCTGTGCGTCACAACTCCTGAGTCACTCCCTAGAGTCCTAAAGCTCCAAATACTGAAAGCCTGTGCACTTACAGCCTGTGCTCTGCAACAAGAGAAGCTACCACGCTAAGCCCTGCACACCACAATGAAGAGTGGCCCCGCTTCCCGCAACTAGAGAAAACTCGAAGGCAGCCATGAAGATCCAGCACAGTCAAAATTAAATAAATTATATTTTTTAAATCATCTCACAAAAATTGTCTTAAGGGTTAAATAAGCTACGTTAAATAATCCGTGTAAAGTGCTTTGTTTGTTAAGTACCTAGGACTGCATTTAAGTCGGTTCTAATGAGGTGGATAAAGCTAGAGTCTATTAGACAGAGTGCAGTAAGTCAAAAAAGAAAAACAGCTATTGCATATTAATGCATATATATATATATGGAATCTATAGAGATGGTATTGCTGAAACTATCTGCAGGGCAGCAATGGAGATGCTTACATAGACAGCAGACTTGTGGACACTGGAGGGGAAGGAGCTTGCATGCTAAGTTGCTTCAGTCGTGTCCAGCTCTTGCCACCCTATGGACTATAACCAGCCAGGCTCCTCTGTGTGTGGGATTTCCCAGGTGAGAATACTGGAACAGGTTGCCATGCCCTCTTCCAGGAGAATCTTCCTGACCCAGGTATCAAATCAGGTCTCTTACATCTACCTGTATTGGCCGGAGGGTTCTTTACCACTTGGAGAAGGAAATGACAGCCCACTCCAGTACTCTTGCCTGGAAAATCCCATGGATGGAGGAGCCTGTAGGCTACAGTTAATGGGGTCACAAAGGGTCGGACACGACTGAGTGACTTTCCTTTCCTTTCCTTTCTTTACCACTAGTGCCACCTGGGAAGCCCAGGGGAAGAAGTGGGTAGGACAAGTAGAGACAGCAGCATTGAACTATATGCATTGTCGTGTGTAAATTTAGATAGCCAGTGCGAATTTGCTGTATTTGCCGTATGACTCAATTCCTATTTGACAAGTTCGGTGACAACCTTGGGGGGGGAATGGGGTAGGGGGAGGGAAGTTCATGAGGGAGGCTACATACGTGTACCTATGGCTGATTCATGCTGATGTACGGCAGAAACCACACAATATTGAGAAGTAATCATCCTCCAGTTAAAAATAAATAATTTTTTAGAGAGAAAAACTAAAAAAATAATAATAAAGAAAAGTACCTAGCACTTAAGAAGCAGTGTTGAGTATGATTTTCTTTACTGCTGTTTTGTTCTTGAGGACTCTATCTTGTTGCCATGCTACCGACTAAGCCCTTTGCCCTTTCATCATCCTACCTGCAATCATTCTTGTCCTTCCTCAAAGATAAGTTCAAACGTTGTTTCCTCTCGGAAACCTTCTCAGACATACATCAGGGATCCATCAGCCCCTGCTCTGAGTTCTCGGGCATGTCATTTACTGCTGTGTCCACCTTGATTACTACGGGTCTGTCAGCTCCTAAATAGCAGGGAATACATTCCACCACCCCGCGTGCCCTGGCTCAAGCTACAATAAATAGCCATTAAACTGAATCTCAATCCGCTTTTATTACAGTTGTCTGCATTTTTTTTTTTTTGTCCCTTACCAGCCTGAAAGGACTTCCTTATTCACTCATTTTGTTGTTCAGTCGCTAAGTCATGTCTGACTCTTTGTGGCCCCATGGACTGCAGCACGCCAGGCTGCCCTGCCCTTCACTATCTCCTGGAGTTTGCCCAAATTCATGTCCATTGAGTCATTGATCCTATCTAACCCATATCATCCTCTGCCACCTCCTTCTCCTCCTGTCCTCAATCTTTCCCAGCATCAGGGTCTTTTGCAATAAGTCAGCTGCTTGTATCAGGTGGCCAAGTATTGGAGCTCCACTTCAGCATCAGTCCTTCCAATGAATATTGAAGGTTGATTTCCTTTAGGATGGACTGGATTGATCTCCTATACTATGTGAATAACAGGCCTTCCCAGGTGGCACTAGTAGTAAAGAACCCACCCGCCAAGGCTGGGGACGTAAGAGACGTGGGTTCAATCCCTGGGTCAGAAAGGTCCCCTGGAGTAGGGGCATGGCAACCCACTCCAGTATTCTTGCCAGGAGAATCCCGTGGACAGAGGAGCCTGGTGGGCTACAGTTGCAGAGACTCAAGCAGGACTTAAGAGACTCAGCACACACGCACTCACTGTGTGAATAATAACCCCGACAACATGCTAAGGTCATCTCCAGTGGAGACTGTCTCGTGGGAGCTGACTGTGGGCCCAAGAATTTGTGAGACTTTCTATGAGATGTAAATGGGAGCAGAGAGGGTAGAGCTGCAATGTCAACACTGGTGAGGAGGAATAAGGAGGAAAGTAGACTCTCTTCCCACTTCATATCCAAGGGGCAGAAATAGTAGTCATTGCTCATGGCAAAGGGTCTCATTTCTCAGACATTGTGTGAACATTTTCTATAAACTATCTTCTTGTTTTAATGACGAAGATAACAAAATTACCTCAATTGTTATAATTACCTGACCAGTGTCACCGAGCAAAGATGACTTCTAGATGGGTCTGACTGACCCAATATTTGTACTTCTAATCACTATGATTTACTGTTTCTCAAAGATAACTCAATTGACATCATTTAAAGGAGAGTACAAAGATCTGGTGACAAATTCACAAACTCTTTAGACCCACAATAGCAGTTTAAAAATGGCAGCTGAGGAGAAAAAATAAAACAGAAAAGAAAGAAAAAATAGACAACTGGATGGTTTTTAAAGATTTTTGCTTACCTAACAGCAGAAACCATTCTTCAAAAGAAAACTTAAAAGCAAGTCTGTTTTGTCTCACAGATATGGAAAGCAAATTTATGGTTACCAATGGGGAGGGACAAATTAGAATTATGGGATTAACAGATATAAACAACTCTACATAAAATAGGTAAGCACAAGGATAGACTGTATAACACAGGGAATTGTAACAATTATCTTGTAATAACATATAATGGAATATATGCTGCAAAAAATACTGAATCACTGTTGAACACCTGAAACTAACTCAATATAATAAATCAATTAAACTTCAATTTAAAAAGAAACAAACGATACACAAGTCTGTTTTATAGAAGATAAAACACAGAACAGAGCTAGGAGGTGGGGAGTTCTCCGGAGCCACACGCACCTGTCTCCCCCTCCCTACTCCAAAAGCTCTTAAAGGAAGTCTGAGGAACCAGCTGACCCCACCTTAGGTTTTGAATCTGTGGAAGAGAGACTCGGAAACAGGCAATGATTTGCTAAATCCACTCAGCTCAAACATGGCAGAACCAGGAATTCTAGGTCTCTTGGCTCTGTATTCAAAGCTCTTTTGATTTTTGTTTGAATATTTTGATGCCTTATTTATGATGACTAGACGTTCTTACTGAGAAATGCAGAAAAACAAATAATCCCACCCCCCAAATCACAAAGGACTAGTGTTTCTCATTTGAGGTGATGCCTTGAGTTACAAGATGCATCCAGATTTGAAATGTTAAAAATTCTGGCCCTCAGGATCAATGAAATGTAGCATTTATATATCCAGAGAATGTTTGGTTTTCTGAATTTTGATGGAAGACACTTCTATCGGTTTCTCCCTTCATCCTTCAGTGCTCTTTTTCCTAAGATACTGGTGTTGTTTGGATTAAAGTCTCCTTTGGAATTTGGTTAAAGTTACAGAAACACTAGCTAAAAAAATGTGGCTATACACTGGCACAGTTTGAGACACAAGGTGATGACCCCCTGAAGTCACTCATGAAAACCATACACTTTACTTTGTATTATGGATTATCAGGGCTTCCCTGGTGGCTCAGACGGTAAAGAATCTGCCTGCAATGCAGCAGACCTGGGTATGATTCCTGGGTCAGGAAGATCCTCTGGAGAAGGGAATGGCTACCCACTCCCACTCTTCATTGGAGAATTCCATAGACAGAGGAGCCTGGTGGGATACAGTCCATGGGGTCACAAAGAGTTAGCCATAGTGAGCAATGAACACTTTCACTTTTCACTTTCATGGATTAATAACAGTTGCCATTTCTGGACCTCAAATATTCCTTCCCTGTTTACTCTGGGCCTATGGAAAAGAAGAAGAATTCTGCTATCCATTCTTTGTTGTTGTTCAGTTGCTAAACCATGTCCAACTCTTCACAACCCCATGGACTGAAGCATGCCAGGCTTCCCTGTCCTTCACTATCTCCCAGAGTTTGCTCAAATTCATGTCCATTGTGTCAGCGATGCCATCCAACCATCTCATCTTCTGTCATCCCCTTCTCCTCCCACCTTCAATCTTTCCCAGCATCAGGGTCTTTTCTAATGAGTCAGCTCTTCCCATCAGATGGCCAAAGTATTGGAGCTTCAGCTTCAGAATGAGTCCCTTTAATGAATATTCAAGATTGATATCCTTTAGGATTGACTGCTTTGATCTCCTTTCTGTCCAACGGACTCTCAAGAGTCTTCTCCAACACTCCCACAATTCAAAAGCATTGATTCTTTGGCATCCAACCTTCTTTTTATGGCCCAGCTCTCATATCCGTACATGACTACTAGAAAAAATGTAGCTTTGACTGTATAGAACTTTGTTGGCAAAGTGATGTCTCTGCTTTTTAATATGCTGTCTAGGTTGGTCATAGCTTTTCTTCCAAGGAGCAAAAATATTTTAATTTCATGACTGCAGTCACAGTCCACAGTGATTTTGGACCCCAAGAAAATAAGGTCTGCCACTATTTCCATTGTTTCCCCATCTATTCTTCATGAAGTGATGGAATCAGATGCCATGAGCTTAGTTTTTTGAATGTTGAAGTTTTTTTAGTGAATTGTTTTAAATTGAAGGATAATTGCTTTACAAAATTGTGTTGGTTTTTGCCAAACATCAACATGAATCAATCATACAGAATGTTGAGTTTTAAGCCAGTTTTTTCACTCTGCTCTTTCACCTTCATCAAAAGGCTAAGTTCCTCTTTGCTTCCTGCCATAAGGGTGGTGTCATTTGCATATATGAGATTATTGTTATTTCTCCTGGCAATCTTGATTCCAGCTGGAGCTTCATCCAGCCAGGCATTTCGCATGATGTATTCTGCATATAAGTTAAATAATCAAGGTGACAATATACAGCCTTGATGTACTCCTTTCCTAATTTGGAATCACTCCATTTTTCCATGTCTAGTTCTAACTGTTGGTTCTTGACCAGCATACATGTTTCTCAGGAGGCAGGTAAGGTGGTCTGGTATTCCCGTCTCTTTAAGAATGTTTCACAGATTGTTGTGATGCACACAGTCAAAGGCTTTAGCGTAGTCAATAAAGCAGAAGTTTATGTGTTTCTGGAATTCCCTTGTTTTTTCTATGATACAACAAACGTTGACAATTTGATCTCTGGTTCCTCTGCCTTTTCTGAATCCAGCTTGAACATCTGGAAGTTCTTGGTTCATGTACTATTGAAGTCTAGCTTATTCCCTAGTAAACACTATTCTATTCTTTGCTTTTATTAGTTTGACTACTTAAAATACCTCATATAAGTGGAATTGTGCTATATTTATGCTTTGGACATTTCACTTCTCATTATGCCCTCAAGTCTATCCATGTTGTCATAAATGGTGATATTCCCGTCTTTTTTAAGGCTGAATAATATTATATTGTAGGTATATACCACAGTTTCTTTGTGTCCGGCTCCTTTACGACCCCATGAACTGTAGCTCGTCAAACTCCTCCATCCATGGACCTTCCCAGACAAGATACTGAAGCTGGTTGTCATTCCCTTCTCCAGGGGCTCTTCCTGACCCAGGGATCAAACCTGCGTCTCCTGCAGTAGCAGGCTGATTCTTTACCACTGAGCCACCTGGGAAGCCCTATTATTCCATTAGGAGTTGAAAACCAGTGATGCTCCAGTTTTAATTTTCCTCCTGAATTTATTAACAGGAATAGTTTTATAAAGAATAATCTTTCCCACACCAATTCTTTAGTTACATTCAGGTAAAGGGGCAGGAGGAGAAGGGGACGACCAAGGATGAGATGGCTGGATGGCATCATGGACTCAATGGACATGAGTCTGAGTGAACTCCGGGAGATGGTGATGGACAGGCAGGCCTGGCGTGCTGCGATTCATGGGGTCGCAAAGAGTCGGACACGACTGAGCAACTGAACTGAACTGAAAGGAAATACAAAATAAATGCCCCATATTTTCCGTTGTTTTCCTTTATTTACCAATTTTCTCAATAATTATTTGGGTCTCTAGAATCCTCTAAAAGTAACCAGTGACTTTTTTTTTGTTTTTAACTTTTTTTTTTTTTGCATTTCTTTTCCATGGGGATGGTCTTGATCCCTGTCTCCTGTACAATGTCACGAACCTCATTCCATAGTTCATCAGGCACTCTATCTATCAGATCTAACCATTAAATCTATTTCTCACTTCCACTGTATAATCATAAGGGATTTGATTTAGGTCATACCTGAATGGTGTAGTGGTTTTCCCTACTTTCTTCAATTTAAGTCTGAATTTGGCAATAAGGAGTTCATGATCTGAGCCACAGTCAGCTCCCAGTCTTGTTTGTGTTGACTGTATAGAGCTTCCCCATCTTTCACTGCAAAGAATATAATCAATCTGATTTCAGTGTTGACCATCTGGTGATGTTCATGTGTAGAGTCTTCTCTTGTGTTGTTGGAACAGAGTGTTTGCTATGACCAGTGCCTTTCCTTGGCAGAACTCTATTAGTCTTTGCCCTGCTTCATTCCGCATTCCAAGGCCAAATTTGCCTGTTACTCCAGGTGTTTCTTGACTTCCTACTTTTGCATTCCAGTCCCCTATAATGAAAAGGACATCTTTTTGGGGTGTTAGTTCTAAAAGGTCTTGTAGGTCTTCATAAAACCGTTCAACTTCAGTTTCTTCAGCATTACTGGTTGGGGTATAGACTTGGATAACTGTGATATTGAATGGTTTGCCTTGGAGACAAACAGAGATCATTCTGTCATTTTTGAGATTGCATCCAAGTACTGCATTTCGGACTCTTGTTGACCAAGATGGCTACTCCATTTCTTCTGAGGGATTCCTGCCCACAGTAGTAGGTGTAAGGGTCATCTGAGTTAAATTCACCCATTCCACTCCATTTTAGTTCGCTGATTCCTAGAATGTCAACGTTCACCCTTGCCATCTCTTGTTTGACCACTTCCAATTTGCCTTGATTCATGGACCTGACATTCCAGGTTCCTATGCAATATTGCTCTTTATAGCATTGGACCTTGCTTCTATCACCAGTCACATCCTCAACTGGGTATTGTTTTTGCTTTGGCTCCATCCCTTCATTCTTTCTGGAGTTATTTCTCCACTGACCTCCAGTAGCATATTGGGCACCTAATGACCTGGGGAGTTCCTCTTTTGGTATCCTATCATTTTACCTTTTCCTACCGTTCATGGGGTTCTCAAGGCAAGAATACTGAAGTGGCATGCGATTCCCTTCTCCAGTGGACCAGGGAGGCCTTACAAATAGCTGTGAAAAGAAGAGAGGTGAAAAGCAAAGGAGAAAAGGAAAGATATAAGCATCTGAATGCAGAGTTCCAAAGAATAGCAAGGAGAGATAAGAAAGCCTTCTTTAGCGATCAATGCAAAGAAATAGAGGAAAACAACAGAATGGGAAAGACTAGAGATGTCTTCAAGAAAATTAGAGATACCAAGGGGACATTTCATGCAAAGATGGGCTCGATAAAGGACAGAAATGATCTGGACCTGACAGAAGCAGAAGATATTAAGAAGAGGTGGCAAGAATACACAGAAGAACTACAAAAAAGATCTTCATGACCCAGATAATCATGATGATGTGATCACTAATCTAGAGCCAGACATTTTGGAATGTGAAGTCAAGTGGGCCTTCGAAAGCATCACTATGAACAAAGCTAGTGGAGGTGATGGAATTCCAGGTGAGCTGTTTCAAATCCTGAAAGATGATGCTGTGAAAGTGCTGCACTCAACATGCCAGCAAGTTTGGAAAACTCAGCAGTGGCCACAGAACTGGAAAAGGTCAGTTTGCATTCCAATCCCAAAGAAAGACAATGACAAAGAATGCTCAAACTACCACACAATTGCACTCATCTCACATGCTAGTAAAGTAATGCTCAAAATTTTCCAAGCCACGCTTCAGCAATACATGAACCGTGAACTCCCTGATGTTCAAGCTGGTTTTAGAAAAGGCAGAGGAACCAGAGATCAAATTGCCAACATCCGCTGGATCATGGAAAAAGCAAGAGAGTTCCAGAAAAATATCTATTTCTGCTTTATTGACTATGCCAAAGCCTTTGACTGTGTGGATCACAATAAACTATGGAAAATTCTGAAAGAGGTTGGAATACCAGACCACCTAACCTGCCTCTTGAGAAATCTGTAAGCAGGTCAGGAAGCAACAGTTAGAACTGGACATGGAACAACAGACTGGTTCCAAATAGGAAGAGGAGTACGTCAAGGCTGTATATTGTCACCCTGCTTATTTAAGTTCTATGCAGAGTACATCATTAGAAACACTGGGCTGGAAGAAACACAAGCTGGAATCAAGATTGCTGGGAGAAATATCAATAACCTCAGATATGCAGATGACACCACCCTTATGGCAGAAAGTGAAGAGGAACTAAAGAGCCTCTTGATGAAAGTGAAAGAGGAGAGTGAAAAAGTTGGCTTAAAGCTCAACATTCAGAAAACGAAGATCATGGCATCTGGTCCCATCACTTCATGGGAAATAGATGGGGAAACAGTGGAAACAGTGTCAGACTTTATTTTGGGGGGATCCAAAATCACTGCAGATGGTGATTGCAGCCATGAAATTAAAAGATGCTTACTCCTTCGAAGAAAAGTTATGACCAACCTAGATAGTATATTCAAAAGCAGAGACAATACTTTGCAGACTAAGGTCCGTCTAGTCAAGGCTATGGTTTTTCTTGTGGTCGTGTATGGATGTGAGTTGGACTGTGAAGAAGGCTGTGTGCCAAAGAATTGATGCATTTGAACTGTGTTGTTGGAGAAGACTCTTGAGGGTCCCTTGGACTTCAAGGAGATCCAGCCATTCCGTTCTGAAGGAGATCAACCCTGGGATTTCTTGAAGGAATGATGCTGAGGCTGAGGCTCTGGTACTTTGGACACCTCATGCGAAGAATTGACTCATTGGAAAAGACTCTGATGCTGGGAGAGATTGAGGGCAGGAAGAGAAGGGGACGACCCAGGATGATATGGCTGGATGGCATCATGGACTCAATGGACGTGAGTCTGAGTGAACTCCAGGAGATGGTGATGGACAGGGAGGCCTGGCGTGCTGCGAATCATGGGGTCGCAAAGAGTCAGACGGGACTGAGTGACTGAACTGAACTGATTTTTACTTTATTTTACTTTACAATACTGTATTGGTTTTGCTATACAAATATCATTATGAGCTCACAGATTTCTAACATACTTGATGTATTTAATATATTGTAGTTATTATTCTTTTTGATATTCCAAGTTTCCATTTTTGGCCATTGGAAATACTTAGGAGCAAATCCTCATTTCTCCTAAGTTATCTTAACATGGACCCAAGGGCAGTTTGATAGTCCCCTGCTTTCTGGCATGATAAAATGTTCCAGACTCACCTAGTGCATTTCCTGTCTCACACCTGTAATCATTCATTCCTAGGATCCCCAGTTCTTTAGTGAGAAACGTTATCTGGAGACCTCAATTTGGATGTGAAGGGTCCTCATTGCTACTGGGCTGATCATTCTTTGTAGGCTTTTTCAGTGGACAGATCTAACAAGTTTTTAATAGAAAATATATCAAGATGCAGTTTACTTATATCTATTCTTTCTAATAAGGAAAACTTCAGTTCCTAATGACACAGGAATGTCTACTTCCAGTACATATGTAAGTGTACATGTGTCTGTATCTTTGCATGACAAACCAAGGACTTGAGCAGGGTCTCCATTCTCATGACAGATGGAGGGCAGTGAGACACCAGCAGGAGGGGCTGCTGGAAGAGGATGAGGAGAGATGGGAGAAGGAAAGAGAATTAAGGAGTGGGGGAGACTTCACACAGAATATCCTCTGAACATAAAATTGCGAGGTCTCGTGCATAACGTAAAGATGTTTATACATCAGCGACAACTCCCTAAGGTTAAGACACTGTGAAACCACATTCTTTGACCACCCCCAACTGGGCTTCCCTGGTGGCTCAGATGGTAAAGAATCCACCTGCCAAGCAGGAGACATGGGTTCGATTCCTGGGTCAGGAAGTTATCTTAGAGAAGGAAATGGCAACCCACTGCATTATTCTTGTCTGAGAAATCCCATGGACAGAGGAGCTTGGTGGGCTACAGCTCAACCAGTTGGACATGACTAAGCAACTAAACAACAGCAAACAATAATACCAAAGGTTAGCATACTCTGGGGCTTTCCTGGTGGCTTAGACAGTAAAGAATCTGCTGGCAATGCAGGAGACCAAGGTTCGATTCCTGGGTTGGGAAGATCCCTGGAGACAGGAATGGCAACCTACTCCAGTATTCTTGCCTGGAGAATTCCATGGACAGAGGAGTCTGGCAGGTTACAGTCCATTACAATCCGTGAGGTCATGAAGAGTTGGACACAACTGAGTGACTAAAATTTTCACTTTAGCATACCCTATGCTAAGCATCATTCTAAATAATCACTATATAAACTCATTGAATCCCATACCATCTTCAAGAGATAGGCATAATTATTATTACCACCATCTTATAAAAGAGAAAATTGAAGTACAGAGAGCTTAAACCACTTGTCCAAGGTGAAACGACCAGTGAGTAGAAGATCAGACCTGGGCGTTTTGACTTTAGAGTACCATATGATGCCATATGCATCTTGAGAAACGGTATTAAGAACCAATACACAAACACATACAAATATATTCACACACACACACATACATTTATACATGACTTTGGAAAAAAGAGCACTAGCAAAGCCAAGTTATAAACATCTCATTGTAAAATGGAATTTGGAAGTCTGTGAGATTTCTGCACAATTTAGCACCACTCAAAGGGATAAGAGACCACAAGGGGATTGAAATTAAAATTCTCAGTAGATAAATGGAAGCAACCTAGATTTCCATCGACAGATGAATGGATAAGGAAGTTGTGGTACATTTAAACAATGCAATATTACTCAGGTATAAAAAAGGAATACATTTGAGTCAGTTCTAATGAGGTGGATGAACCTGGAGCCTATTATACAGGGTGAAGTAAGTCAGAAAGAGAAAGACAATATTGTGTATTAATGCATATATGTGTAATCTTGAAAGATAGTATTGAGAATCCTACATGCAGGGCAGCAAAGGAGACATAAAGAACAGACTTTTGGACACAGTGGGGGAAGAAGAGGGTGGGATGATTTGAGAGAATAGCATTGAAACACACACATTACTTTTGTAAACTAGATAACCTGTGGGACTTTGATGTATGATGCAGGGCACCAAAAGCTGGTGTCTGAGACAACCCAGAGGGATGGGATAGGGAGAGAGGTGGGAGTGGGATTCAGGATGGGGGGACACATGTATACCTGTGGCCAACTCATGCTGATGTATGGCAAAAACCACCACCATATTGTAAAGTAGTTATCCTCCAATTAAAAAATAATTTTTAAATTTTTTCCTGTAATAAACCAAAAGAATTCTCAGTAGATAATAAACAGATTAATTCATGCATTTATTCATTCTTCATTCACCAAATGAGGACAGTAAGACTTAGGGAGATTGAATAAATAAATACCTGGGCTTCCCTAGTGGTCCAGTGCTTGAGAGTCCCACCTGCCAGTACAGGGAGCATGAGTTTGATTCCTGGTCCTGGACAATCCCATATGCTCCATGGCTACTGAACCTGTGCTCTGGGGTTTATGAGCCACAACTACTGAATCCACATGCTACACGTGCTTAAGCCCCTCGGGCCTTGGAGTCTGTGCTCTACAATGGGAGAAGCCATCACAATGCAAAGCCTGTGCACCCCAACTAGAGAGTGTCCCCTGCTCACCGCAACTAGAGAAAGCCTGCTCCCAGTAACAAAGACCCAGTGCAGCCATAATTTAATTTAAAAAATTTTTAAAGATGAGTAACTTCTGGAAGTCCCTCATCTAGGAACTCTATGAATTCGGAAGCATACACCCCTAAAGACTTTTAATGCTTTTCACTTTGAGAAACCCAGTGTGACAGAGGTGACGGGTGGATGGTCTCAAATACAGGATCTAGGCTGCCTTCTCTCAAGATACAGCATTAACAGCATCCTTCTGAAAGAGGAAGTCAATCCAACTCTCCCTCACAATGAGCTCAAACTAGCCCATTTGTACCAAGTAGTCTCAGCCTAATGAGTGAGAAGGGAAATCCCTAATGCAGGCCAGAGCAGGTGCAGGAAGTCATCCACTTCCTCCCTACATCCCGTAGGACCAGTCATCACAGCCTCACTGCCAAGGGCACTGAGAAGCAGGACCTGCAGCTGGGCCGCCCTCATGCCAGGAGCGCATAAGCCCAAAATGGCAGCTGCAAGGAGAAGGAAGCCAGGCTTAGCTCATCAGTTCTTCGGCTTGCTCCAAGTTGGAGTTGGAGCTGGGGACAGCAGCCGTAAAAACATCACCAGCTGGTGTGTTTCCTGGCAGGGACAGTAGCCACAGTTTTGCCTGCCCCCAGACACACACATGCGGCAAACAACCTCCATCTGTAGCTCCTTTCCCTCTGTTTATCAGGCCTACAAGGCAGGAAAAGAGAACAAACCAATGTTTTAGAGGCCCAACAGGACCCAGGCTCTGCCTCCAGTGGAGTGGGGTTGATGGATGGGAGGCTGGCAGTCAACAGATGAAGCCTCATTATACTTGTAAATCACAGCAGGGAATAAATGAGCGCTTCCAGCAGTGCGGCACAGCGCCTGCCCTCAGCAGCCACCTCACCTGCCTGCCCTGCTCACACTTTCTGTCTCAGCAGTTTTGTCAATCACACTGAGCTGGGAGAAGGAGAAAGCCCTGGGTCAGGGAACTCCAGACCAAGCCAAGGCCCATCTGGAAGGGTGGAGGACAGAGTGGGAAAAGCCCACCCCTCTGTGTGTGGTCTTCTAAACTGATCTCTCCAGCTGATGTTTGGGCCCCTTATCTCTTATTGCAGAAACTGCAGCCTCTTACTTGCTATTAAGTGGAGGATCTTGAAATAGGCAACATGGAAGAAAGAATGAGAGTGGGTTTCTATGAAGAAAAATTGATGTTTTTCAAACTGTGGTGCTGGAGAAGACTCTTGAGAGTCCCTTGGACTGCAAGGAGATCAAACCAGTCAATCGGAAAGGAAATCAATGCTGACTATTCATTGGAAGTACTGATGAAGCCTAAGCCAATACTTTGGCCACCTGATGTGAAGAGCTGACTCATTGAAAAAGACCCTGATGCTGGGAAAGATGGAAGGAAAAAGAAGAAGGGGTGGCAGAAGATGAGATGGTTAGATAGTATCACCAACTCAATGGATGTAAATTTCAGCAAACTCTGGGAGATGGTGAAGGACAGAGGAGCCTGGTGTGCTGCCATTCATGGGGTCAAAAGAATCCGACATGACTTAGCGACTGAACAGCAACAATAGGTTTCCATGCCTGACTTCCAACGTGACTTTTACATAGAAAACAAACTTATGGTTACTAAAGGGAGAAGCGGGGAGGAATAAATTGGGAGATTGGGACTGACATAAAGATACTACTATATATAAAACAGAAAACTAATAGGAACCTACAGTGCAGCACAGGAAACTCTGCTCAATACTCTGTAATAACCTGTATGGGAAAAGAATCTTAAAAACAATAGATATGTGTATATGTATAACGGATTCACTCTGCTGTACAGCAGAAACTAACACAACATTGTAAGTCAACTAAACTCCAATGAAAATTAATTTTTTAAAAATTCATCCATGCATCCTCTCTTTGCTTCTCTCCCTTCATTTACCCACACACTGTCCACCACTGTGAGAGCTCCTTTTGGGCTATTCTCGAAGAAGATTATAAATAGCCAAGTAAAAGCAGAATCACCAGGCTTATTCCCCCAATTCAATTCAGGGAGCCTTTTCAAGCACCCAAGGCACAATAAGATACAAGATGAAGAACAAGGAGCTCCTTGTCCTCATGTGAACAACTTAAATCCAGCACAAATACAAACAAGAATTCAATGTGTTCCTCATCCATTTACTGCATGAACACTTATTGAACAGCTCTTATTAAAAAGATAAGTGCTTTTATAAGTGAGCTGAACTTTCAATTATAACTCCTGTGAAAGTAAGCAAAGTGCTTTCCTAGCATGAAGACTTGAATTGGAGGGATTTCATGCTGATGTGTAGCACGGTTGACATTTGTCCAGTACCCATCCTATGGGGGGTGCTGAGTGTTAGACCTTATGAGGGATACAAAGATAATTAAGTCATGAATCCAGGTCTTTAGATGTAGAGAACCAGGTGAATCCAGATCTTAAAATGTATAAAATTAAGTGGCGAGACAGAAATAAATAATACTAACTTCAGTGCAAAGCACACTAAGGTACAGAGAGGAAGGAGAGAACTATAATTTATTGAGCAGCTACTTATCATGGGCCTTGTGCTTTACTCACGTAATTACTAAAGTATGTGGCAATACTTTCTGATCATTGCTCTATGCTGTAGGTCTGCTGATATGGTAGAGAGATATAAATGAGCAAGCACTTAACTACAATGTAACATGAAGTGTGATGGAAAATAGAGGCCATCTAATACCAACTTGGCGAATCAAAGAAGGCTTCCAGGAAGAAGTGACTTTTAAGCTAAGTCCTGGAGAATAAGTCAGCCAAGCAAGTTAGAGGAAGAGATTGTTCTTGGCAGAGAAAATAACATGTGTAAAGTCCCAAAAGCAAGACAGAGGTTTACATTCCTCATATAATACAGAGGAAGCTGAGGTGAAGCTGGGGGAGGGTATGGAATGTGCACAAAAGCACACAGATGGTGGGGGACAAATGTGGAATTTGGATCTGAATCTTAGTTTCTTCCACCTGTAAAAGCTGATACCAGAAGAAGAGAGATTCCAACTGAAGAGAACAGAGAGAGCTTTGATAAAGTGTGTTTTGAAGAACAGGGCAGAAATAAAAGGAGGTAAACACAAAGGGTGAGCTACCCCATTCCCACTGGCAGGTTAAATCCATGTGGCACTGGACATTTTAAGTACCAGGCAAAGGAGAAGACAGAATCGCAGCACCTGCAGTATGGCGACAAATGTGCCTTTGCTATGGCCTAATACATGCATCCTTATGTCGAAGTCCTAACCTTCAATGTGATGGTGTTTGGAGGTGTGGCTTTGGGGAAATCATTGAATTTAAATGAGGCCACAGGATGTGTTGCTCCCGTGATGGAATTGGTGCCTTAATGAGGGGCTGAAGAAACCAGAGCATTCTCTTGATCGCTTGCTATCTTTCTGCCATGTGAAGATGGAGCAAGAAGGCATCCTTCTCTGCTTAACCTTCAGAACCACAAGAAACAGATTTCTGTTCTTTAAGCCACTCCTGTTCTATAGGGTCATTTTTTACAGCAGCCCAAGCTCAGACAGCCCTGTAATGAGAGGCGCTCCTCTGACCTGAGAGGAGTGAGTGCAGAATTCTAAACATGTCCAAGCAAAGACAGCATGTTCTTCTTTACTGCTGGCAGACCCAGAGCTCCTGGTAGACAGTCCCTCCCAGAATGCCTTGCAGTGGTCCATCATCTCAGCCCACCCTTCCTTCTTTTCTTCTTACTTTCCTTCCTTTGTGCCTTCTTCCCTTCCCTCCTTCAAAAACATATTTAAGGCCATTGCTTCTTGTGAAAACCAGATCCAGCTGAATCATAAAGAGACTGTAGAACAAACTCATCAAAAAAGCATGTTGCTTCAGAACCAGATTCAATGAACTATCTTAACATGTGTTGGATTTTTAATGATTGTGTCCGGCTACCAAACCAGTAAGTTAATTTAAACATTAAAGTTCATTCCTTCAAATTCAGGTTTTAACAGCAAATTAATAGATAGAGGCTTCTTCATATCACAAAAAAGAGAGGGACTTGGGGTTTTATCTATGTTTACACTTATTATTTGTTTGTTGGCTTGCTTTGGTGATCTCTAGCAAAACAGAAATTCTTTTAAGAGAAAAGGTGCAAATACCCCAAATATGACTGAAAGGAGGCAAGGGTCTGAATGGTCAATGCAGAATATGACTTGCTGGCCGTTTGCAATCAATCCTCCTAGTAGGCAAGCTGAATTGGAAAAGTGCATGGGTTTTAGAGCTAACAGACCCATGAACTCCCTAAATTCTCTGATGTCAGCACATCATTTGTTTTTGGTCTTATGGGAAAGGTGGGGGCAGTGCTCCACATCCTCCTTGTAGGATTGTTTAAATACTGAATAAGATAATGCATATAGATTCCCAGCACAAGGCTTGGAACATAACAGGTGTTCAAAAACAGATTCCTCCTCTGTGGTCTCCCTCCCACATTCAGCTGCCCTCTCCCATTAGGACTTCGTACACGTTTCTATTATAACGTTCACGACACCGCATTTTAGCTTTCTGGTCACTGGTCCATCTCTCCTGTTAGGTATGAGCCCATTTAAAGAATGCAAGCTGTGTCTTATACATTTATCTTGAGTAATCAATAGAATGGATAGTAGTTGCTCATTTAATCATTTCCCCCATGATTGAGTTTGAAACTTCTCAACTTTGAAGCTTTTTAAAAAAAAAAAATGACTGCAAGTCAGTGTGTACTATGTTGCTGAACCCTGTGGCTCAGGCTTACTGAGGTGTTGAAATTCAGGGCAGAGGAACCAGCATGAGACAGGAGCCACCAGGGTGAATTTGATGAAGGAGGTAGAACTTGAGAGGATTGGGCAGCCCTGAATGGAATGAAGGAAACCCCTTTAGAAAGGATGAAAATGAGCAAAAGTATGGAGGCAGAAGTGAGCATATCACATTCAAGGAATAGTAAGAAGATGGGTATGACATGCCCAGAGGCAGGCAAGGGCATTTGCAGTTGATGTTGCGGTAACAGAGAACTCCTGGGGGTGTCCAAGGAGGGCTGTGACATGGTGTTACTGATGTGTTAGCAAAGCCAATGAACACAAAGTCCAAAAACTTCCCCATAACCAGAGGAAGACCATCCCTTGAAATGATTCAAGCCTTGCCTAGGTTTTGGGGAGAAGAAAGTTCATGGAAAAAGAATGTGATGCCAGAGATTCCGGCATGAGACATCAGTACTGCTAGGTCCATTCCCATCATGCTGGAACTCTGTTGACTGCAAGACATCAACCTGAGGGTCATCAAGGGCCAGCCTCCCAGCCCAACATCCTGATGCACAACTCAGCTGCAAGGCTCTGATGAACAGCCATCACTTCTCAGCTCAGTGGCAACCTCAGAAGGGTAATAGCACAAGCCAGCTAATATTAGTCAGGGTTCTCCAGAGAAACAGAACCTATAGCTTGCGTATATATGTAGACAGAGATTTATTCTAAGGAATTGGCTCACATGATTAAGGGAGCTGGTAAGTCCAAAATTTGAAGACTGAGGCAGCAAGCTAGAGATCCAGGGGAAAAAAACCAATGCTGTAATTTCAAGTCTGAAGGTCTCTGCTGCAGAATTCCTTCATGCTCAGGGGAGGGCAGTCTTTTGTTGTAGTCAGGACTTCAACTAATTAGATGAGGCTCACTCATGTGATGAAGGGCAATCTGCTTTATTCAAAGTGCACAGATTTAAATGTTAAACATCCAGTATAATGTTTGACCAAATATCTGGGTGTCGTGGCCCAGACAAGTTGACATATAAAATCAACCATCAAATAGTGCCAGAACTTTCAAGAAATTATGACAAAAAGGAAGTTGAAATGAGTTTGGGGGAAGAATATCTTGTTGAAAATGGAAGAATAAGTTGTTGAAAATGGAGAATAAGTTTCAAAAAAAAGAGTGAGTGAGCCACAAATGTAAAACAACATAATCATTAAGACAGTAAAGGCCAATTTTCTATGCAAAGTATTTTTCACATACAATCTATGTGTCATTCACTCAACAACTTTGTGAGGCAGGCCCTATTTCCATTTCACAGATGAAGAAAGTGAGGCTTAAGAAATAGCACAAAACTTCTAAATGGTGAAACTGGCTGCGAAAGCCAGATGCTGTGCGTGGCTAAGTTGCTTCAGTCTTGTTTGACTCTGTGTGACCCTGTAGATTGTAGCCTGCCAGGCTCCTCTATCCATGGGATTCTCCAGGTGAGAATACTGAAGTGGGCTGCCGTTCCCTTCTCCAGGGAATCTTCCTGACCCAGGGATCGAACCCAGATCTCCTACATTGCAAAGAGATCCTTTATCGTCTGAACCACCAGGGAAGCCCCAGATGTTGTGGGTTTCCTAAATTTACTTTGTACTTCTCAGATACCAAACTGTGTCTCCAGAGGAAGCAAAATGCTCTGAGTACGGAGCAAAACTCAGAGAAGGAAGGGAGACTGGAAAACAAGTACTGCCACCGGAACTCACAGAAATGCCAGCATGCAATTGCTGAACGACCAGCTCAAAAGCAAGCTGTGTCTTAGGTCCTCTGGACAAGAAAAGCAAAATGTGCTTACCAATGCCCTTGATGACTGCAGCTTTATCCAGAATACATTAGAAGGTCAACAAAGTAGATCTTGGATAGGTAGCTCCTTTAAGAACAGGTGTCTCAGATGGTAAAGAATTTGCCTGCAGTGTGGGAGACCCGGGTTCGATCACTGGGTTGGGAATATCCCCTGGAGAAGGGAATGGCGACCCACTCCAGTATTCTTGCCTGAAGAAGTCCATGAACAGAGGGACCCAGTAGGCTATAGTCCATGGGGTCACAAATAGTTGGACACAGCTGATCAACTAACACACAAAAGCATCACAACTTCTCAGGTCTCTTGCAAATTGCCTGACCTAGAGTCTTGTTTACTACCATTTCCAAATGACTAAAAAGCTTTTCCTTCCTTTGCGATGGTATGAAATTTGGACAAAAGGAGAGGATCCCATTCTCCACTTCCGATTGCAACCCACAACTGTGTTTTCTTACAAAGCACAAGGAGGAAAGAAGAAAGGGCATATTTTCTTTCCAAAAGAGAAAATAAATTGTTAACTGTTATGAAATTATGTTGTTACTATTTTAAGCCTAGCTATATATAAATCTGTGTATCTGCTGGATGAGCTTATAGTTGTCATACACATAGTCGATCTAAACCGAGAACACCTTTCATTATTCTGTATCTCGCTGGACAAGGAGCAAAAAGACCAGACTCAGCCAAGCCATGAACCAGCAGGGCGAGCTTGGGTGAAGGAATATAAGCTTGCTGATCCCTGCTTTGCCTGTTGACACATGGACAAGTGTTTTACTATCCATAAAGCATCATATCAATGTAAGCCATTATTATCACCACAGTTAAAATAACAACGGCATTTATTTTATCTCTAATTTGTAATTTTGTGCCATCATGCAGCTGAGGCCTGTTGTAGTCTGCAGCCTCTGAGACCTCTGTAATCAGTGACAGAGAAGCTGGAGAAAGTCTGACACAGGCAGACAGGACGTGGAGGGCTCCGAATGATCGTGGAGGTTTTACTTATGCAATAGCATTGAGACCAAGCCAGTCAATCCTAAAGGAAATCAATCCTGAATAGTCATTAGAAGGACTGATGCTGAAGCTGAAGCTCCAATACTTTAGCCACTTGCTGCAACAAGCCAATTCATTGGAAAAGACCCTGATGCTGGAAAAGATTGAAGGCAGGAGGAGAAGGGGGTGACAGAGGATGAGATGGTTGGGTGGCACCACTGACTAAATGGACGTGAGTTTGAGCAAGCTCCAGGAGATGGTGAAGGACAGGGAAGCCTGGCATGCTGCAGTACACGGGGTCGCAAAGAGTCGGACATGACTGAGTGACTGAACAATGAACAACAACAAATAGCACTGGTCAGGGTTTTTGCATCTGATGACAACAGTTAGTCCTGCAATGGAGGAAAACATATAGGAATAGAACAAGCATAATCTTTGGAGTCAGACCCCATGATTTAAAACATGTCTTTGCTCCGTAATATCCTAGTAACAAGGCTGGTTACATTTCCTTTCTGGATCTCTGTTTTCTCATCTTAAAAAACAGGCAATTAAAAAGAATCATATTAACATATGTATTTAAAGTACCCATACAATGTTGCGTGGTAAATGCTAAGCAAATGTTAAGCAAATGTTAATTTCCTAACATTTACGCTCTTTTCTCTATCATGCACTAAAATAGAAATTACATTGTTGTAATTGTGACCTATCAAAAAGGGTGTGACCACCCTTCTCAAATTACCAGGGGTTGTTTCCTTCAGATACTATTGTACATCTTGTATGTGCCAGAAATTATGCTGGACACCAGATACAAAAATGTGAGCAAAAAATAATCTTCAAAAGCCATGATATTTGATGAATGGAATGATGCTGATTCCAAAATATTAAGTGAAGTATCAAAACATACTCTATTGGAAAACCAAGGTCCTTATGGGACTACTTTGGTGAAACCAAAGCTTGATGGCTTCTAATAGTTTATGAAATAAAATCCTAGGTCCCTCAAACCCCTGTATAATTAGACTCATTTTTCACCTCTCCAAGTGAGAGGAACATGGGCAGTGTGGTCAAAAGAATCTGTGTAATTTTTCATGTAACACTGCTCAAGTTATATGTAAAGATAATATGTACTTCAGGATGTTTCACAAAAGGTTTTTAAATTCATCTTTTAGTAATTGAAATAATAATGTACTTCTAGAAATGTGATATATTTCAAAGCTAGTATTTCAGACTGCATGAGACACTGTGGACCATTCAAAAAAATGGTGCTAGAAAAATCAGTTAGCTGTTTTGAAAAATAGGATATCATGGATGTCTATATCACGTGATACACTAAAACTGATTCTAAATAGTTTACATATTTAAATATCAAAGGCAAAACTTTTATACTTTTTAAAATATATATAAAAGAGCTAATCCCTATGATTCATGGCAAAGACCTATTTTAGTTTTTTAGTTCAAGCAAATAGAACTTGCCTATTTCTTAGATATGTCAGTAAATAATTTAAAATGCTAAGATGAATGATAGGAGATGTATTAATCTATATAAATAGGTAGACATGTAGATATACATTGTTTTATGAAAATATATGGGAGATTTGATTTATTTATTTAAAATGGAACTAATTTAATAATAATTTCTATGTAATTAAATTAATTACATATAAATATTATGTGTAATAATATACAATTTATATATATGAAACATATAGGAAATGTATTGATATAAAAAATATATATGAGAATAAACACATAGAATGTATTTACAAAATTAACAAAGGTTAGTATTCAGAATATATGAAAACATCTACAAATTAATAAGAAAAATACAAACAACCCCAGATAGAAAAATGGGCAGAAGTCATGAACAGGTATTGCATAGAAAACGTAAATTGTCAATAAACGTATGAAAAGACACTGCACCTCATTCAGTTCAGTTCAGTCACTCAGTCGTGTCCGACTCTTTGCGACCCCATGAATCGCAGCACGCCAGGCCTCCCTGTCCATCACCATCTCCCGGAGTTCACTCAGACTCACCTCCATCGAGTCCGTGATGCCATCCAGCCATCTCATCCTCTGTCGTCCCCTTCTCCTCCTGCCCCCAATCCCTCCCAGCATCAGAGTCTTTTCCAATGAGTCGACTCTTCCCATGATGTGGCCAAAGTACTGGAGTTTCAGCTTTAGCATCTACTTAATAAATGCAAATTAAACCACAATGCTGGAGAAGGAAATGGCAACCCTCTCTAGTATTTTTGCCTGGAAAATCCCATGGACAGAGGAGCCAAGCAGGCTATATTGTCCACGGGGTCTCAAGAGTCAGACACAGCTTAGCAACTAAACCACCACCAAACCACAATGAGATACTATTTGACACCCACTAGCTTGGAGAAGGCAATGGCACCCCACTCCAGTACTCTTGCCTGGAAAATCCCATAAACGGAGGAGCCTGGTTGGCTGCAGTCCATGGGGTCGCAAAGAGTCGGACACAACTGAACGACTTCACTTTGACTTTTCACTTTCATGCATTGGAGAAGGAAGTGGCAACCCACTCCAGTATTCTTGCCTAGAGAATCCCAGGGATTGGGGAGCCTGGTGGGCTGCCGTCTATGGGGTCGCACAGAGTCAGACAGGACTGAAGCGACTTAGCAGCAGCAGCAGCAGCAGCAGCAACAGCTTGGCAAAAATTTAAAAGATAGCACTAAGTGTTGGTAATTGGTACCACTGTTTAAGAAACTAACATGGGTTAAGCAAAAGATGCACGAGGGAAATTCCCTGGTGGTTCAGTGGTTAGGACTGGGTGCTTTCACTGCCAGGGCCTCAGTTCAACCCCTGACTGGGCAACTAAGATCCCACAAGCCGTGTGGTGTGACCAAATAAAAAACATGGGCATGGATTCTAGCTCCTTATGCATGCAATGGCCTTAGAATGCACCGCCTCAATCATGTCTGGAAAACTTACTCATGCTTTAAAACCCCACATAGTTGGCATTCACTTATAAAACTCAGATTCCCAGATGCAGTGTGAACTGTTTCCCCTTCTGGGCTGCCTGTGTACAGGTGTATCATTTCATATCCATATAATATAATTATGTGTTTCTATTTCTCCCCAACTAGCCTAGGATCTCTTGGAAAGCAAGAGCTTCAGGGCTCAGCACATGGCATTTAAGACGTTAACTTCAGTGAGTGGGACCCCATGCCTTCCACATCCATTTTCATAATCTCACCTCCTCTAACTCTGTGGCAGTTATAGGTGTGGTCTGCATCTCCCTTCTGGGAAGCCCTGCACTTTTATACCATTCTCTGCTCCTCTCTCTCTCTGCTTCACAAACTTCAGTGTTCAGAGTCCTGATGCTCTGTCACAGGTCCAGACCCCAAAGCCAAATGAAACAATCAAGGAAATCTAACCACATTTTGAATGGAATATCGATCAAAAATATCTCACTCTTGAGTGATTTCAAACTCCAAACCTAGTTGTGATTTTAAAGGACCTTGAATTCTTAATTTTATGGACTCGCATGGGAGCCATTTTCCCATCAAGGACTTGGATGGAGGTGACGGCCTGCCACCATTAAGATGGGTATTTGGTGTTTGGCAGCTCTTGGACCCACGCCTTCTGTCCCTTGACCACCAGGGACTGTGTATTGAGTGACAGATGCAGGAAAAGCAGCAATGACTTGGTTATGCACCAGCCTGTGTCATTTGGCTCTGTTTACAGTCAGCCCAGCTGCAGCCAGTCAGCAGCTATGACACTTGGAAACAGCAGTTTCTTTTCCAAGTCAATACGGGATGCTTCATGGCATAAGAGAAAAACCATTATAGAAGAAATGAGAAAGGTTGCTAGCTCCACTGCTCTGCAGTTCTGTGACATTCCCCCAAAATATAATCTCTCTGGGTGTCACTATACCATTTATAAAGCAATAAATAGCCTGTCTATTGCTCCAGGGCAGGGAAAATTCTTAAGGATGAAATGCAGTAATGAATTTAAAGTCTAAGTAAAGTGAAGTGAAGTGAAGTCACTCAGTTGTGTCCGACTCTTTGTGACCCCATGGACTGTAGCCTAACAGGATCTTCCATCCATGGGATTTTCCAGGCAAGAATACTGGAGTGGGTTGCCATTTCCTTCTCCAGGGGATCTTCCCAACCCAGGGATTGAACTTGGGTCTCCTGCATTGTAGGCAGCTGCTTTACCATCTTAGCCACCAGGGAAGTCCAAGATACTATAGAAATGTTAATGTTAGCCAACATGCTTAATGCTTTCCATGAGCTAGACATGATTCTAAGTGCTTTATTTAATCCAACTGGCAGTCTCATGAACTAAGTATTACATCATTCATTACATTTTTAAATATGAAGAAACAAAAGCACAAAAATGTTTAGTGAACTTGCTAAGATGACTGTCAGTAATGACAAGATCTAGGATCTGAAACCAGGCTTTTCACTACTTGGTTAAGATGCTACACTGAACATCCCAGGAATCTATTGCTTTAGATTTATACTAATGATACCCATCAGACCAAAAAAAATGGTACTTTCTTTACATAAGAGCATTTACCATTTTGTTTTAATTTGGTTTTTATATGCCTATCTCCCCTATTAGAATGTGAGCTCCTTGAGAGCTAGAACCATATGGCAAACATATGTAATGGTTCCAGCGCTGACTACTCAGTTTGACATATTGTAAGTAGCATATCATGATCTAGAATTTGTGGGCTCAATAGATGGAAAAACTGAAGGAATAAAAGGAAGATCAATAAGATGGATGGATGGGTGGATGGATAGATAGATGAATGAATGGATGGACGGGTGGATGGATAAATGTATAAACATATGGATGAATGGATAGATGAGTGAATGGGTGGATGGACAGCTGGATAAATGGATGACTAGATGGATGGATAAATGGATGGATGGATGGGTGAATAGATAGATGGGTGAATGAATGGATGGATGAATGGATGGGTAGGTGAATGGATGAATGGGTGTACAGATGGATGACACTCCCAGGAATAGCCTCCTTGTGCTCCGTCAGAAACACTGGTGCAGGCTGAACAGTATCCCCAGTGCAGAGGTCTTGGTCCCAATCTTCTCCTTTAAGTTCTGACAACCATACCTCTTTCCCTCATTTCTTCAGTTACTACCTCTTGCTGCTTCGGTGGGTTTGTTTTTTTCCCTCCTGTTTAATTTCCCGATCCTTATTTAATCAATTTTGTATATTAAATGATCTCTGTTAAAATTATCAGCTAAAATTCCTGCCTCCCTGAATGAATCCTGATTGACTCAACTTACCATGTGGTCCCAGATACTTGCTAAGCCTTTTACAAATGTAATTGAGTCACTCAGCCATGTCTGACTCTTTGCAACCCCTTGGACTATAGCCTTCCAGACTCCTTTGTCCATGGAATTCTCCAGGCAAGAATACTGGAGTGGGTAACCTTCCCCTTCTCCAGGGAATCTTCCCAACCCAGGGATCAAACCTAGGTCTCCTGCATTGCAGGCAGATTCTTTACCATCTGATCCACCAGGGAACCCCTTTACCAAAACCCTATGGGGACATCATCCTCTTTTTTAGGATGCAAAAATTGAGACACAGAGTTAAGTTCTTGTCCAAGCTCAACACAAGCTTGAATTGTGGTGCTGAAGCTTCTATCTCCATTGCAGTCTGGTCTAAAAATATCTATTTCTATGAGACGTATGGTTCCTAGAGTTAATTTCTGACTTTTGTGCCAGGATCCTTCTTGGAATGAAAAAAATATATGCACAGTTCCCTGAATAAAGTGTGCCGTTCTCCGTCTCCACCCACAGATGGCAATCACACAGAGATTTATTACCAACAGATGGCTGCAATACAGCAGCAAGACTCAAGCACGCGTGGTACATTTAAGACCAACACAGCAATCCAAAGTTATTTCCCACCTACACAGCGAAGAAGGAATCAAATTCCAATCGAGAAATGATTACGTCTTTCCCCAGAGTTTCTGATAGAAAAAGCAAATAAAGCTTGTCGAATGGGCTGGAAGCCTCCCCAGACTAGAATGTTTTCTTTTTCCTCCTCATAGATGGTACCTACTCTCCCTACTGCTATCAATCTGTCTTCTTTTGGGCATCTTTCTATCTCTGTCTCACAATCTCCTTTGGTAGGTTTCATTCTCTCTTTATATTCTTTTGTCTCCCCCTGTCTCTCTTTCTCTAAGTAAAATAAATTCTTGAAAGACAGCTTAATCCTTTGAGAGAGAGATTGGGTCAACTTTTGAACTTTATGCAGGAAAATATACCCAATGCTGACTTTCTCATCAAGAAGTTACCTGTAACCCCAAACCTTCTAAAGCCCTAGTAATTCTTCCTGTTTGCTTTCCCGGTGATTGAAGCTTGTGTGCTGAGTGTGTGATGAGAAAGTCACTCTTGTTCAGATCAATGGACCTCAGGAGAGTCACTATGTTTTTCTTCTACACAAGAAACCACCATCAGCCTCTAAGTCCTATCTCATTTATAACTATTAAAAAAACAAAAATGATGTGTCTCGTGGGTCTCTCTTCATTTGCTGACTATTTATACTGATTTCTTTGGTTTCGGCATTCATTCCTAATCAGGTTGATATTCTTGCATTTGGCATTCCACTCAGTATGGCTTTTTCTAATTGTGGCCTGAAAGACAGCCATTTTAAAGGGGGTTCACTCATATCTCAGGAAGGAAGAAAAAGGCACAGTTTCTTGTGGGAAACTTTCCCAATAGAAGTCAAAATTTTTAGGATTTCCCTGGTGGTCTAAGACTCTGTGCTTCCACTGCAGGGGTCATGGGTTCAATCCCTGGTTGGGAAACTAAGATTCCACATGCTATGAAATGTGGCCAGGAAAAAAAAAGAAAATAGGGAGTGATTAAAAATAAAATATAATAAAAATTATTCTTAAGAAGAGCACGAAATAGGTTAGGCATCCCTTTAACAGACATCTTTCTGTCTGACCGGGGCATTGTGGGAGGGCCCTGTGGAAGGGACCGGAAGCAACCTCTGCCCGTCATTGCAGATGATATGAAGGATTCTACATGGGGAGACAGAAAAAGTAATGTAATGGGGAAAAGACGAGGCTGGCTGTGAATCTTAGCTCTGCAATTTACTTAACGTGTCAGAACTTTGGCTACCTCATTTTACAAAATGTACATCCTTCCTAGGGCTTCCCAGTTGGCGCTAGTGGTAAAAAAAAAAAAAAAAAAAAAAACCTTCCTGCAAATACAGGTATACTTAAGAACATGGCTTAATCCCCGGATCAGGATAATCCCCTGGAGGAGGGCATGGCCACCCACTCCAGTATTCTTGCCTGGAGAATCCCATGAACAGAGGAGCCTGGCAGGCTTCAGTCCATAGGGTTGCAAAAAGTAAGACATGACGGCAGCTACTTAGCACCCACACCCAGATCATCCCTATCCAAGAAAGGTATTATCCGTGCTAATAAACCTAATGGTGGCATACACAGCATTAGACACTCACGATAAGCACATTTACTCCATACCGGAGTTGTTCAAGTTGGCATCTTTCATTTTTCATAGGAGGAAACTGAGTCTCAGGTAGCTAATTAAGTTTCCCGAAGTTCCAAAAGCAGTAGGCACTCAACCCACGCTTAGTTAAACTTTCTATCCCAGAACCATCATCTTTCCCCACAAAGAATAGATGGATGCACAGCCCACAGGCTGAGTGGTGACAAGAGGGGAAGTCTATTTATGTGTCAGTGTGTTTGTTTCCCAGGGCGCATTAAATCACACCATACCTCCCCTTCAAGGACAATGACAGTCACGGCAGGAGAAGGATGTGGGTGAGAAGCAGAGGGGGACACAGTGTAAACGACAGGGAGAAACAGTGACGGGGACGTGGAGGCAGCAGATGAATTTGGTGGGGAAATTTGCCTTCCCTTACAACCGTGAAATGCATCACCCCAGGGCGTCTTGATGGAGTGCTATGTGTAACATCGCTGAGGTTTGAGAATGCCAACCCGTCACTCTCTTCTCACATAAGTATTTTGGTCTGCTAGGTAAGTAGACCCGAGAGATACACAGGAATTAAAATGCAGTGTCTGCTTTATTAGTGGTAAAGCTGAATTGCAGAATGATGCTTGTGCAACATGGAAGCATCGTTGATGCACTGATGCGTTCCATCATGCATGGAATCATTCCATCAGTGATGAGAGTCCAACATGGGCTCCTGGAACAACTTACCCATATTCTTCACCAATTCCATATACTTCTAGAGGAATCTAAGATGTTGGACCACCCACAGGCTCACTTTCTACATATATGCATGAATACACAATGTTTGTTTTTCTCTTTCTGACTTACCTCATTCTGTATGACAGCCTCCAGGTTCATCCACGTCTCTGCAAATGACACAATTTTGTTCCTTTCATAGCTGAGTAATACTGCATTGTATGCATGTACCACATCTCCTTTATCCAATCCTCCATCAGTGGATAGCTAGGTTTCCTTCCTGTCCCAACTATTGTAAATCACTCTGCAATAAATGCATCCTTTAGAATTGCGGTTTTCTCTGGGCTGTTCTTGTTTAGTCGCTAAGTCATATTTGACTCTTTCATGACCCCATGGATTGAGCCCCTCCAGGTTCCTCTATCCATGGGATTCTCCAGGCAAGACTACTGGAGTGGGTTGCCATCTCCTCTCCAGGGGATCTTCCTGACCCAGGGATCAAACCCAGGTCTCCTACAAAGGCAGATCCTTCCCCGGCAGCGTCACCAGGGAAGCCCAGAATATGGCTGAGCTCTTAGTAGGTATTTGGTTTACTTCTTCAGTGTTGATTTTGTAAAGCAAAAGGAAACATTGCCTGAAATTAATATCAACTTGTTCAAATTTCTGACTCACTGTTTTCTAAACTCCAGAGGAATCATTTACCTCAACACCTTTCTCCATGCACATGCAAAAACCTGAGAACCCTAACAATTCTTTCATGCTACACATATCTTCACATTAAATGATATTTTTGTACAAAACCAAGTCACTTGCCTAGAAATACTCGGGGGGTCTTGTGTTAATTTTTTTTTGGTAACTGTGGTTTACAAAGCACCTTTAGGTGTGGATAAGACTAACATTTAGTGTATCAGGTTCTTTACACAATGTACTTCAATGCTCCCAATGGTGCCCTGAGGTAGCTGTCATGAGCCCCACTTCGCAGGTGAGGAAATCAAGTGCGAACCATCATCAGATGATTCGAAAACCAAGGTCATACCCTGCCCGACGACAAAGCCCAGTCCCTAAAGGCTGAATCCAGGGTGTTTTCTGCTACTTTGCAAACTGAGAGCAGCCTCAAGCAACTAATTACCTTTTTAGTCCTCCCTTTTACCCTCTCTAAAATGGGAAGAATAATATCATCAATGTCATGGTACCTGAGCACATCACATAAGTTGTTACAAATGAACTGCTTGGACCCGTGTCTGGCATATAGGAAGTGTTCTTGTCAAGCAGTTTCTTAAAGCAAGAACATAAATTGGTAATCGTTTGGTCCTGGCTTCTGCTGTTTGCTGCAGAAGGGCTTCCTGCATTCAGGACAGTTTGGAGACTCACCTCTGACAAGCACAGGGAACCAGATAAAGAGCCTGTGCCAGGACTTTCCTGCTTTGTGTTGCCCAGGAAAGGGGTTTTCAACAGTAGTGACATCCAATGCTTCTTTCCATTATTCATTTATCATTCTGACTTTGAAAAGCATGTTCCAGGCACCCAGGGTCATGAACATCCACACAGTGAAACCCCAGCCTTGCCAATGCCATGGACACAAGACCTTTCAATGAGATTTCCCGTCCTGAGTTGCAGGGGAATGGCAGAGAGGAAGGGATTTTATTAACTGTGCTGTGACACCACTCCCCGTTTTACTGAAGAGAAAATCGAGGCACAGAGAGGGAGAGTGGCTTGTCTCAAGCTGTCTCCTCAACAGCTCTGTGAAGTAGAGGTCACCCATCCTATTTCACATTTTTTTTTCTACCCAGTGCACAATCAATACTGCAGCCACTGCAAATTGCGTGTGAGCCCCTGTACTCCATCGCCTCTCCTCTTAAAGACACTGCCATCCTTCAGCCAGAAACCTCTCTCTCCATATTGTCCACCTGGCTATTTCCAGCTGTCCATCCAGCTCAGCTCAAGCTCCCACTAGCTCTCACCTGGACTCTGGCAATAGTTTCGGCTGGTCTCCCACTCACAGTTGCCTCTCTGAGGAACACTTTCTTTTTTTTTTTTTTTTAATTCACACTTGCCTCTCCAAGGAACACTTATTTTTTTTTTTAATATAAATCAGGTTGTGACACGTCTAGTTAAAAGCCTCCAGTGACTTTCAACGTCCTTAAGATAAAACCCAAACTCCCTGCTCTGCCTACAAAGTCCTGCAGAACCTGGTCCTCCCCACTTCTCATCTCACTTCCTGCCCACCCCCAGACTGCACTCCATCCACACTGGCCTTTCTGCTGCTCCTCAAACACCCTAGGTCTTGCTGGAGGCACTGGCTCCTCCTCTTCCCTGGAACTCTTGCCTTCGCATCTTCACAGAGCCAACTCCGTCTTATCATCCAGATCACAAGTCAGCTTCACTGTCTGAGCCTCCCCATGACCACAGAATTATTTTGCCTCCCATACCCTGGGTATTTCTCTGATAACATTTCCAACTATCTGGCATTATTGTGTTTGTGCGTTTACTGCCTGTCTGGCCTGGAGAATTCCACGGGCTGTATAGCCCATAGGGTTGCAAAGAGTCGGACAAGACTGAGCCACTTTCAATTCCACAGATGCTCGACGCTATAAAGAAGGAATAGGGTTTTATTGCCATTAATCTTAAGAGCACCAGGTAGCCTACTGCCTGGTGCAGAGCTGGTGCTCGGTAAATATTTACTAAGTGGGTAAGAAAATCAACTTTCAATTCTGCATTGTAATCCCTCAAGGCTAGTGTTTTGGAAAAGCTAGAAAATAGCAATTAACATGTATGCCAGTTCCCTTCCAATTCTCTGCTATGTGCAATCCATAAACTGGGATTTCCCGTGATAGTCCTAAAATATTGGTCTCATCATATTAGGTTACATGCATTGCTTTGTCCAAATGACTATTCTAACCCACTTGTTCTTGTTTAAGAATGTTTTTCATATACTCACCACACTGATGTTTAAGCTCAAAAATGGACGAGCTTAGTCTTCCGTTTAATTAAAGATGCTAAAGATTCCAATATTAATGTGTCTACTTTCTCTTGGGTAAAGAGTAAAGCCCTCATCTCAGAGTGGCCCCAGATGGAAAGGGGATCAACCCCTGTACAAGGAGTCGAGAGTCTCAGGGTCTCATTCCCTCTGGGAAGTGTCTTAGCAATTACTCAGTGGCTCATCATCTTCTAAAGTACATTGGATGTCTGCTGAGGTCCCTTCCAAGGCAAGAGTTAGATTTATTCATTCAAGAAAGGTAATTATATTATGCCTCTGTACCAAGCACTGTCAAGGTGCTGGGAAAACAGCCTTTAAAAAAGCCCCCAAGAACATCTCTACCTTCAGGAAACTAATGTGATTCTCTAGCGCAAACTCTGCTGTTGAATCATCAAGACATTCGATTTTTCATATGGCGTATATTAATTATGACAGAGTGAGTGGTCTCACATACTTCCACCCAAGGATGAGACATCTAGTCTTCATCTTCCAGCCTTATGCTTTGTTTTCTACCATGAGTAAAAGAAACTCCATCCCCATCTATTCTCTTGTCCAATGGGTTTGGCCAACCCAGTGTTTGACTTGCTGTTCTCTTCTCTCCTGAACTAACAGTGCTCATCAGATGGGTTAGGGGATCAGCAGAAAAAAATGAAGCCATTGTTATGTCTGTGAAAAAAGACATGGGTTAGATTTCAGGAACCTTGCATTAATCCTCACTTTGCCATTCATGAGACCATGAGAATGTCTCTTCATCTCTCTGGATCTCAGCTTCCTTATCTATAAATTAGAATGTGGTGGCCATAAAAAATGTACCTCTCAAATCTTCCACTTCATGGAATGTAATTGACCAAGGGCCCCATGCTGTCTGAAACCCATCACCATACTAGCACCACCAGCCAAAGTCTGAGTATGCCAGGGTTGCTTTGGGGAAAAACAGGTGCGTTTCTGGGAGACTTGGGACTACTCTGACAATTGACTTTGACTTTTCAGCTTTGTCAAAACTTTTTTTGAACTGAAAATCAGTCGAAGACTCTTTTGCTATCCCAAATTCCTTCCTCTCTCCTCCATGGGAGTAACACCTGCATCATGGCCCAATGATTCTCCCACTCATCACTGCTCCTTCACCATATCCCCTCAAGGCCAATGTCCATAAGCAATCTCTTGCAAAGTTTATGACTTCTTGGCATCTGCCTCTTGAAGGACTCAAAGTAACACATTGAGACAATGATGTCTATGTATATGATTGTGAGGACAGCATCAGTGAAAATGTTTTACAAAGTACACAAGGTTTTATAAAGCATCATATATAATAAATGTATAAAGCATCATGTATAAAGCATCATAAGATATAGTGTAAGATACATTTTAACATACATCAAAAAAATCCTACATCATTCATTCATTTACTCACCACTTAGGTACTAAACTGGCTTCCCTGGTGACTCGGAGGGTAAAGAATCTGCCCACAATGTGGGAGATCAGATTCCATCCCTAGGTCAGGAAGATCCCCTGGAGAAGGGAATGGCAACCCACTGCAATATTCTTGCCTGGAGAATTCCATGGATAGAGGAGCCTTGTGGGCTACCGTCCATGGGGTCTCAAAGAGTCGGACATGACTGAGCAACTGATACTTTCACTAGGTACTAAATACCCCACCCTGAGTTGGGCTCTTGGCAAAGGATCTGAAAATACAAAGGGATTATTTTCTTTCCTGAGATCACAGGATGGAGGAGGTGTTCAGATCCCTCGTGACTTAGAATATATTAGGTAATAATATATTTTGATGAGGACATGAGGGTTGGGGGCGGGGAGTAAGGAAGGAAAATGAAGGAAGAGAAGAGAAAGAGCAGCCATTATACCAAAACACTGCAAGTGCGAGATGGTGGCTATTCAAGTGTATGGAAAGTTTCTTCAATTGTGCTTTGCTAAACACAACCTGATGCTCCACACCGGCCTGAGCCTTTTGGGGTCGCAATGGTTGTAACGCTTTTGCAGGGAAACTCTTCAGTGTTGTCACCCTTTCATGGCCCCGCATACTCAGCTCAAAACAGACCTCCAAAAGAATATGCTCTGTGTTGTAATTTTCCAAAGGCGACATGATTATAAAACCTAAACAGATGGAAAGACTATTGCAGTGGAGAATAAAGCTGTTAGCAGTTTCCATTTGTAGACAAAACCATTATTTTTGAGCAGATCGCTGCCAGAATTTGATGAATCTGATACTCTTTGCACCCTCTGCTTTGCAGAAAGCCCTAAAACTCTGTCAGACTTTGCAAACAGTTGTGGGATGTTATTTTTGAACATTTGTTTATGTCCAAGTCATTGGCTCAAAGAGTTTCCCATTTAGCTTGCTGCTAATCTTGAAATTGCCATTAATGTACAGTTTCCAACCCTGAAAATTGAACTATGAAATAAATGGCTGTGTGATCATCTTTTATTTAAAATATTACTGCACCCCATCACTCTATGTCAAGGCCTGGCTTGTTTATGAGAGTGCATGATTACATAATTACATGTTAGAAATCATTTGTAAGGAAAATTGATTGGTGTACTTTACAGCAAGGATTTCACCAAAAATAACCCTGTCTCTAGCTGCAGAAATGGAGGGCCAGGTTAGAAAATGACAAAACAACCTCAGGAGCCTGTCACCATCTTGTTTATTTCTCATCACAAGAAGGAATAATTGCTCGAAGAGTAATGAGGAACAGAGCCATTGACTTTGAATAACTGTGATCCACAAATCAGATTCTAGACAGTATTAGGGGCTACTGGAAAGAGTTCTCAACAAGGATTCATGAGCTCAAGTTCTAGCCTCAGTCCTGCTGATAACTTCTCAGTAGTGCTCAGCCTCCTAAAATCTCCACTCCTCTGTCAGTAAAATGGGAATTGGACAGCAGGTTGCTCAGGCTAAGACAGTATCCACACAGACAACAGGGAAGATGAGCAGAATCTCAGGCATGGATGAACATCACTCTGACTAGAAGGTTCATGGATGGTAAGTGGAGGGCTATCACTTAGTGGTCCCTCCTTGCAGCCCTAGGGGTCTCAGATTGAGGCTCTCCAGTCCTTTCTATCATACCTTCCTGTCTCTTCCCCAGTCTGTGACCATTTTTTCTCCCATGACCTCTGCCAATAGGAAAATTTATCCTATAAAAATGTCTTCTAAATTTGTCTGCAGCAAGTGTTTGTAGCCTTTGTTTCTAGTTCTGCAGATTATTTGTGTCTAAAGATCTGGGAATGAAGAGACCACACCAGATAAAACCTCAAAATATTACCAGTCCAAAGTAATAGAATAACAATAGCAGCAATTATAGTAATGATACCTTTCCTTTCAATGATATTGGCTTCTCTTGGTAAGTAAATACCATAAAAGGAGGATTGTTGAAGTGCTTATTTGGCTTAAAGAGTATTTTTTTTTAACTCTTTCTGGGCTTTTTTTTTTTTTAAGTACTGAAGTAATTTAGTTTAGTTGCAGAAAAAGAATGAGAACGCACATGAAGAAAATACAAGAAGAAGGGGCGAGGAGGAGGAAGAGAGAAGAAAAAGGCAAAGAGGAAGGAGAAGGATGATGAGAAGGAGAATAAAGGGGATAGGAGGAGAAAGGGAAGGAAGGATGAAGAGGGAGAGAGCAAGAGAGGGAGAAGAGGGAAGCAGAGGAGAAGAGAAAGAAACAGTTCATAGCCCCTCTTCAAAATCCCTCCATTCAAAGAGAGCCATCATTAGCATTTTAGGGCGTCTTCTTTTATTTTTTTTTCCTGTGAAAGTACAGTAAAAAATTTACAGGCATGGAATCACATTGCAATATGATACTACTACCTGTGTTTTTAACTAACTGTATATCATAAATAACTTCCCATGTTCTATTTCTTTGCACCATTTTGGACAGTTGTGTTGTATTCCATTGTATATATGCACTCTAACCCATAAATGTGCTGGAAACTTCTTGGTCACCATATCTTTGCCCTTATTCTTACTTATTTCCAGTCCCCTGGCATTTTCCTGAGAATGTTACTGCCATTGTGAAGGCAAAACAGAGCAAAGATTGCCTTGGAAAGCAGATATGTTGAACAAGTTTACAAACGAGACCTTTTCTTATAAACTCATGTGTCTCTTCTACTGGGTTACAAGCTTTTTCAGACTGTTGCCTCCACTTGCTGTATCACATTGATGAGAGCATCTGTGATGCTCTGCTTGCCTCTCCAGTGACCGTGCCCATCCAGCACAGAGTTTATACCTCAATAAATAAATGTCAAAATGAAGTAAACTAAATTCTTCCTCCTCCACCTGCAAGTCCCAACTGAAAAATCACCTGCTTTTTCTTTGAATACATAGCTTGTGTTTTCCTCCACAGTATTTTATTCATATCCTCTAGCATTTATCCAGGCAGGAGAATCCCATGAACAGAGGAGCCTGGCAGGCTACAATCCATAGGATCACAAGGAGTCAGACACAACTGAAGTGACTTAGCATGCATGCACTAGCATTTATCACAATATATCTTCTGTGTCTGCACAGTTTTCTCTCACTACATGCTTATCCTCAGCACCTAGAAGATTCTGACATAAAATAATAGAATTAACAGACAGAGGGGACTTTTTTTTTTTTTTTGCAGCATAAAGTCATACAACAGTGTTGATACTTAATGAATGCTTGTTAAACTGAATTCAGTTGAACTGAATTGGTGCTAGGATTTCCAACAGCAGAACTGAAAATATTGCTATCTCTTTATTTCTAGTTTGAAGCTTACCAATCTTTCTGAAGTCCAGTAATGACTGAGCACAGCATGAACTTTCCCCTCTTTCTCACCTATCCAAACCAAAAATGCTGAGACGTTTCATGCCCTGTTGATTTTTTCCCTTCTTACAAAGGATAAGATGAGACATGGTTTACTTGCAGAGATTGTATCGATCTTCATTCTAGAGATGCAATTGGATCTTCCCCTTGCAGAAGTCTGTCATTGACTTTCACTAGGAGAGACAGAGACTGACCATGGGATGCCTTGGGCAAAGTCGAGACTCAGTATTCAAATACAACCAGCCCAGTGAGCTGAAAATTTACCCCATCAGGGCTAACCCTCATCACCTGTTGGATGGGCTCTTTCACGTTACTTCCAAAACGCATAGAAGTATTAGATTGTTTAACCTTTTAAATCAAATCAAACCTGTACCCTTTTCAAACCCACTGTTGTTATTATCATACTTGTAGGTAGGACACCAAAGAACAGTGTTCAAGCTACCAGACAATTGCGTTCATTTCTCATGCTAGCAAGGTTATACTCAAAATGCTTCAAGCTAGTCTTTAGCAGTACATGAACCAAGAATTTCCAGATGTACAAGCTGCATTTAGAAAAGGCAGAGAAACAAATTAAGTTGCCAACATCCAATGGATCATAGAGAAAGCAAGGGAATTCCAGAAAAAAATCTACTTCCATTTCATTGACTACACTAAAGCCTCTGACTGTTTTGATCACAACAAATTGTACAAAATTCTTAAAGAGATGGGAATAGCAGACCATCTTACCTGTCTCCTGAGAAACCTGCACATGGGTCAAGAAGCAACAGTTAGAACCTTATGTGGAAATACTGACTGGCTCAAAATTGGGAAAGGAATACATCAAGGCTGTATATTCTCACCTTATTTATTTAACTTATATGCAGAGTATATCATGAGAAATGCTGAGCTGGATGAATCACAAGCTGGAATCAAGACTACTGGGAGAAATATCAACAACCTCAGATATTGTGATGAAACTACTCTAATGGCAGAAAGTGAAGAGGAACTAAAGAGCCTTTTGATGAGGATTAAAGAGGAGAGTGAAAAAGCTGGCTTAAAGCTCAACATTCATAAAATAAAAATCATGGTATTCAGTCCCATTCCTTCATGGCAAATGGATGGGGAAAAAGTAGAAGCAGTGACAGATTTTATTTTCTTGGGCTCCAAAATCACTACAGATGGTGACTTCAGCCATGAAATTAAAAGATGCATCTCCTTAGAAGGAAAGCTGTGACAAACCTAGACAGCATATTAAACAGCAGAGACATCACTTTGCCAACAAAGGTGTGTATAGTCAAAGCTATGGCTTTTCCAGTAGTAGTGCACGAATGTGAGAGTTGGACCATAAAGAATTCTGAGCAATAAAAAATTGATGCTTTTAAATTGTGGTGCTGGAGAAGACTTGAGAATTCCTTGGACTGCAAGGAGATCCAACCACTCAAGCCTAAAGGAATTCAGTCCTGAATATTCCATGGAAGGACTGATGCTGAAGTTGAAGCTCCAATACTTTGGCCACCTGATGTGAAGAACTGACTCATTGGGAAAAAAAAAAAATACCCTGACACTGGGAAAGACTGAGGGCAGGAGGAGAAGGGGGCAGCAGAGGATGAGATGGTTGGATGGCATCACCAGCTCAATGGACCTGAGCTTGAGTGAACTTTGGAAGATAGTGAAGGACAGGGAAGTCTGGTGTGCCTCAGTGGTTGCACAGGACTTGGCGACTGAATAACAACAAAGACAAATCTCAGGACCCAGGGTAGATCCTCAACTTCATATATAAGAAGATGGGATGTTACATGTAACTGAGGAAGAGATGAAAGGCACTGTAGCTTTTCAAAGTATTGATTAAATAATGAATGTGCTATAAAACAAAATGATACATGTCTTTTTATTGAAAGGAAGTCCAAGTGGCTGCAAGGTAGGAAGTCCAAGTGGCTGCAAGGTAGGAAGCCCATTTGTGGACCAAGAAATCAACCAAGAGAAAATTTAAGGCAGCCCATGGCCATAATGTACTCAAAGGGGACAGAAGTTTTTAAGAAGCAAACTGATGTTTACATTCATATCAGTCAAATTCAGATTAGAACAGACAGTAACAATCCAGATACAGTGAAAATTCCTAGAGGAGATTAATAGATGAGAGAAAATTTTCTTCATGTGGTATTTAAAAGAAGTCAATTTAATGACCAGGGCATTTTAATTGTTTTGGTGGGAGTGGGTTGTTTAATTTTTTTATTTTAACCCGTAATTAAGTAAGTATATTTATCAGTTCAGTTCAGTCACTCAATCGTGTCTGACTCTTTGTGACCCCATAAACTGCAGCATGCCAGGCTTCCCTGTCCATAACCAAATCCTGGAGTCCACCCAAACCCATGTCCAAGTCGGTGATGCCATCCAACCATCTCATCCTCTGTCATCCCCTTCTACTCCTGCCCTCAATCTTTCCCAGCATCAGGGGCTTTTCCAATGAGTCAGCTCTTCACATCAGGTGGCCAAAGTATTAGAGTTTCAGCTTCAACATCAGTCCTTCCAATGAATACCCAGAACTGATCTCCTTTAGGATGGACTGGTTGGATCTCCTTGCAGTCCAAGGGACTCTCAAGAGTCTTCTCCCACACAACAGTTCAAAAGCAGCAATTCTTCACAGCTCAGCTTTCTTTATAGTCCAACTCTCACATCCATACATGATCACTGGAAAAACCATAGCCTTGATTAGATGGACTTTTGTTGGCAAAGTAATGTCTCTGCTTTTGAATATGCTCTCTAGGTTGGTCATAACTTTCCTTCCAAGGAGTAAGCGTCCTTTCATTTCATGGCTGCAATCAACATCTGCAGTGATTTTGGAGCCCAAAAAAATAAAGTCAGCCACTGTTTCCACTGTTTCCACTTTTTCCCCATCTATTTGCAATAAAGTGATGGGACCAGATGCCATGGTCTTCATTTTGTGAATGTTGAGCTTTAAGCCAACTTTTTCACTCTCCTCTTTCACTTTCATCAACAGGCTTTTTAGTTCCTCTTCACTTTCTGCCATAGGGGTGGTGTCCATCTGCATATCTGAAGTTACTGATATTTCTCCCGGCAATCTTGATTCCAGCTTGTGCTTCTTCCAGTCCAGCGTTTCTCATGATGTACTCTGCATAGAAGTTAAATAAGCAGGTTGACAATATACAGCCTTGACGTACTCCTTTTCCTGTTTGGAACCAGTCTGTTGTTCCATGTCCAGTTCTTACTGTTGCTTCCTGACCTGCATACAGGTTTCTCAAGAGGCAGGTTAGGTGGTCTGGTATTCCCATCTCTTTCAGAATTTTCCACAGTTGATTGTGATCCACACAGTCAAAGGCTTTGGCATAGTCAATAAAGCAGAAATAGATGTTTTTCTGGAACTCTCTTGCTTTTTCGATGATCCAGTGGATGTTGAATTTAAATCAGATGACCATTATATCTACTACTGCGGGCAGGAATCCCTCAGAAGAAATCGAGTAGCCATCATGGTCAACAAAAGAGTCCGAAATGCAGTACTTGGATGCAATATCAAAAATGACAGAATGATCTCTGTTCGTTTCCAAGGAAAACCATTCAATATCACAGTTATCCAAGTCTATGCCCCAACCAATAATGCTGAAGAAGCTGAAGTTGAACAGTTCTATGAAGACCTATAAGACCTTTTAGAACTAACACCCAAAAAAGATGTCCTTTTCATTATAGGGGACTGGAATGCAAAAGTAGGAAGTCAAGAAACACCTGGGATAACAGGCAAATTTGGACTTGGAATATGGAATGAAGCAGGGCAAAGACTAATAGAGTTTTGCCAAGAAAATGCACTGGTCATAGCAAACACCCTCTTCCAACAACACAAGAGAAGGGTCTACACATGGACATCACCAGACGGTCAACACTGAAACCAGATTGATTATATTCTTTGCAGCCAAAGATGGAGAAGCTCTATACAGTCAGCAAGAACAAGACTGGGAGCTGACTGTGGCTCATATCATGAACTTCTTATTACCAAGTTCAGACTGAAATTGAAGAAAGTAGGGAAAACCACTAGACCAATCAGGTATGACCCAAATCAAATCCCTTATGATTATACAGTGGAAGTGAGAAATAGATTTAAGGGCCTAGATCTGATAGATAGAGTGCCTGATGAACTAGGACGGAGGTTCATGACATTGTACAGGAGACAGGGATCAAGACCATCCCCATGGAAAAGTGCCACGTTCATGTGATAGAATACCAGCCAGCCATCTCTTTTAAAATTTAAAAATCATTGAGCTTATGGCTCCAAGACACAGTTTTGTGGAGTTTTTTGTTTTGTTTTGTTTTGTTTTTTGGCATCCCCTCTCAGCATGCAGGATCTTAGTTCCCTGACCAGGGATTGAACTTGTGCCCCCTGCAGTGTAAGTATGGATTCTTGACCACAGGATAACCAAGGAAGTCCCCAGGACACAATTTTAAATTTAAAAAAAGTGCAGAATCATTCTGCCTCAAGCTTGTTTTAAGATATATGTACGTGTTTTTGTATATGTTCACACAAAAAGTTTCTAGACAAATACAAAATCAACCTTAGTGCTAGAATCTTCTTCAGTGGAGGATAGGAGGTGGGGGGAACTGCACTCTTCAAATGTGAAAAATTCTCATTGCAACTTTTCTAATTCTATAGTACTTGCACTGTTTGAATGTTTCATCCTGTTCACTTACTAGGTTATTGTTAAGTAATTTGTTGTTCAGTCACTAAGTCACATTTGACTCTTTGCAACCCCATGGACTGCAGCACACCAGGCTTCCCTGTCCCTCACTACCTCCCGGAGTTTGCTCAAACTCATGTCCATTGAGTCAGTGATGCCATCCATCTCATCCTCTGTCACACCCTTCCCTTCCTGCCCTCAATCTTTCCCAGCATCAGGGTCTTTTCCAATGAGTCAGTTCTTTGCATCAGGTGGCCAAAGTATTGGAGCTTCAACTTCAGCATCAGTCCTTCCAATGAATATTCAGAGTTGATTTCCTTTAAGATTGATTGGTTTGATCTCCTTTCTGCTCAAGGGACTCTCAAGAGTCTTCTCCAGCACCATAGCTTGATAGCATCTATTTTTTAGTACTCAGCCTTCTTTATGATCCAGGTCTCATATCCCTACATGACTACTGGGAAATTCATAATAGAAAGATAGTGTCTTAGGGAGGAAAGGGGGAGAACCAAGAAGTCCCAACTAATTTTAAATGGTGACATAGAATGTTGAATAGTAATTGAACGTTGAAAAGTAATTCTCATGGTGGAGCAAGATGAGCAAGGCTGAGAGAATTGGTCCTGAAATTCAAACTCATAACAAGGAATCAAGCAACCAGCAGTCACTGGCCTTGACAGATAAACAACAAGAAGCATTGACCCTCAGCCTGATTACAGGATGTAACAAGAGAAAATTTTGGCTATACTCCCATGACACTGAAATATCTGATGAAAACAAAAGCATACAGGCAAAGACCTAGTTACCCTGCCCGCATGATGTGCTGTCTCAATCTGGATACATAATGTGGACTATTGACTGACTTAAGTTTGCATGTGGGCACTTAGAATGGGGGAAAATGAGAGATATTGTTAAGAATGCCAGTAGGTGACACTTAGGAGAAAATGTCTTCTTCTTTCAAGCTCTTGATTATAACAAAAGTGGAATTCAGAAAGGGTTAATAGTCTCCAAAATCAACTGAATTTACCTGTTCCACATGTAATGTGTAAGTTCCCAAACAGGATTAGCATAACTTGGCAGAAACCCCAATAAATTTGAGGTCAGAAAATCTCAACCCTCAGGTGTAATAATAAAATTTTAGACCTCAGTTCCATAATGAAAGAGAACTATAGAATTTCACAGGTAACTTAAGTATTAAATAGAAATCAGAGGAGTCCAGTATTCATGTCTGCTTCCAATGAGACATCACAGACAAGTGCGTGTGTGCACACACATACGGTTTCAACAACTTTAGAATGTTCTTAAATGCTATAAAACCTATTCACAGACTCTGGATAAGAGTCGCTACTAACATTATACCATGTATTCATTCTCATGAAAGATTCAAGGTCAATGTTTAATCCAAACAGCATACTAACACCACTCCCTTCATATACCAAAGACATTTTATCAACTGTTATTTCCTTCCCTCAAAGCTTAACAATCACCTCATTTTAGACACCCATAACAGCTAGGGATGATGGCAGCCTCTATTTTTGAAGAACTACCCAACACCTATTAGATGTTTGCACACAGGCCCCAAGAATCCTAACCACATAGTTAATAACATTTTAATATATTGCCTCTCTTTTGAATCCAATTTTAAAGAAAGATCTTAAAGAAGCCTGCCCAAGGAATGTAAAAGGAATGGATGTGCTTTTCAATAAATTCATTTAAATATCCATATTATGGGATATTTATTCCTCTATCCATCTTTTACTCAGTATTCCTATAAGCCACAGGGCAATTACTAATACATACATTTCTTATTATTTCCTCTCGCATTTCCTTCAATTGAAATTAAGCCTCACAGACTAACATCTTCTATCACATTGCCTTTTTCACATGTCAGACTTGATCTTTTTCCCTGAACTTTACTAAGTGATGTTTACGTCCATTTTCAATTTCAAAAAATATATATAATGTGTGAAGTCTCTTCTAATTTTTAACTTATCACAGTGCCATACTTTTCTTCATGCCATGCCCTCTTTTTCCACTGCTGTCTCTCCACTTCACCCCACATAAACTCTGCTACCTATAAAACTCTATGCAATTAAAATGAGTCTCAGTGGGAAAAAAAAAATCCCATGAGGACCCTCAGGTTACTGGTCTACCTTGAGATGTTAAGCTTTGAAATAGTCTGCTCTTCCATCCTGGAGGGCCATCAACCTCTCTCTCCAAGAAGAAGGAGATAAAAGCTACTCATCACAGCCCATCTCTGCTTATTCTATTTATCAAGAGTAGGAGAGAGACTGAGAGGCTTCCCTGAGATGCTTCCACAGTCTGGTTCATCTGCTCTTCCATCAGGAGGAAAGCTTTTGTTGCCTGATCCATCTTCCTCTCGGGTTTCTTCTGCATATAAGAAAGGGGCAAGGTATCTGGATGGTCTACTGCACCCAAAAGGAACCAAAAACATTCGTGTCCAGGACATTCACTTTTGGGTAACTGACTCCCCTCCTGACATAGCTGCATGTGACCAGCTAGGGTCCATGATGCTCCAAATTCACACATCACTGTATCCCCATCGCTGCACCATACCTCTGACCATCCTTAAGAACTCAGCTCAAGCATCCTTTCCTCTAAGAAACTTTTCTTCAGACACCCACCCCCCAGCTGAGTCTGGGCCCATTTCCTGGGCTTTCCCTTTATGTTGTTTTTGCATCCTCTTCACACCTTGAGTGCAGTCCTTATCACACTGTATTGCAATCTGGTCTGTTTCCCTCAATAGACAGTGAGCTTTCTTCTGAATCCCAGTTAAGGTACTTCCCAGACAGTCCAGTGGTTAAGACTCTACTCCCAGTTCAGGGGTCATGGGTTTGATCTCTGGTTGAGGAGCTAAGACCCCACATGCCTCACTGCATGGCCAAAAAAAAAAAAAAAATCCAGTTAAGAAAATAGATCAACTTAACTGAATTGTCACTATGCACCAGGCATGACGCAAAATACTTCAGATAGATTAGCTCATTGATTTCTCCCACCAAACACATAACTCCCTCACATTTTACAGAGAAGAACATTCATACTTGGAAATGTAAGTAACTTGCACAAGGTCATACAACTAGAGTCAGGATTAGAACCCAAGCAGCCCAATACCTACAACTTTTAATCACTATACTACATCACCTTTCTTTAAGACACAGAATTTTGAAAGATGAACAGTCCACTGGGTAGGCATCAGGGAGCAGGCATTCTGAACTCAATAACCTACCAATGTAAAGGTTCAAATGCACAAAGTAAGATGGTGTTTATGAGAGAGTAGTGCCTGGTGATTCATAGAACTCGGTGAGGAAAAAAAAAAAAAAAAAAAAAAACCTCTTGAAATATTTGGTTTTCTGAAATAAAGGATTTAGAACTTGGACTTCATCTTTTAACCAGCCTGGGATCACTGAGAGTTTTAATTAGAAATGGAACAAGATCATACTTATATTTTAGAAAGATAGTTTTTACAATCTTATTTATTTATTTTTGGCTGTGCAGGGTCTTCGCTGCTGTGTGGGCTTTCCTCTAGTTGCGGTGAGCAGGGGCTAC